>NC_057863.1:66037793-66302793 GCF_019393635.1 Dromiciops gliroides
TTTCTACCCAAATCATTTCACAAAATTCTATGGTTAACTCTCCACACATCACAGCTGATATATTTTGACAGACATAAACTAGAATTAAAGTGAAATACATACTCTGTTTAAAAGAAAATCATCTATGTCATGAATAAGAAAAACAAAACAGATGGAATTGTGTCCCTGGTCATGCATCAGAAGACTTTCAGACTCTCCTAATGTAGACTAATTTAATAAAGAAAAATCTTTCAATATTCCAAATGCAATAAAGTAAAAAACATAATTCTGTAACCATGTTGGAATTTGGTATCAATGTCTGAAAAACTAAGGAATGTACCACTGTGATGACATTGACATTTATGAGGAATATATACATTCAGGGGGTGTAATTGAGCTATGATGGACACCAATTGCATTGCCACCAAGTGACAGGGTGTCTTAATATTAGCATCTGCAGTGCTTTGCAATGCTACTGAATGGAGTTATGGAGCATAAGAAAGAAGGAGGAAAGAGGAAGAGAAGTCCTCAGATATGAATGATAATAACTCACATTCAAGAATAAACTCACATGTACATCATGGTTGCAAAATGTTTTAAATATACATTACCTTATTTAATCCTCACAATGAGCATTTGAGGTAAGTGCTAGATTATTATTATTATTATTATTATTATTATTATTATTATTATTATTATATGGATGAGGAAACTCAGGTGCAGAAATGTTAAAGTGACTCACTTGTTATCACGTGGCTAGTAAGCATCAGAAGCAAGATTCCAACCCAATTCTTCTTGTCTCCCCAGGACCTGAGATCTCTCTACTACAACATAATCAGGTCAAACCCTCCTATCATTGCATCCTCACTAAGTGTTTAGTTCCTCAGAAGCCATTTCAACCTAACAGTACTTCAAAGAGTGTTTCTCTTTAATACCCTGAAAGAGGAATTAGGTAGAATAATTTGTTTAAAATGTTTTAGAGACTTTGGAAATGCCAACCTTTAGAAAAGACTGAAAAAAACAAACAGTTCTGGTTGCTTTTAGAAGGGGGGAGTTGTTGCAGCTTCCCACCAGTAGAAAGGCTGATCATTTCAAAATTGAGAAGCTAGCAACTGCTTTTCCATCTGAGAAAGAGGAGGGAGAAGAAGGGAAGGTTTTCCCATGTATCATGGAGCTTGAATAAGCACGTGTCATCATTATTTCCTGCAGGCAAGTGGAAAAGATTAGGCTGGTTTATGTTGAGACCATGATGTAGCCTACCTCTGGTTACAGTTGATTAAACAAGAGTGAATCATTGCTGAGCTCTATATAGGCATTTACTTGCCCTTAACTTCTAGGGTTGTGTGGTCCTTAATAACCGAAGTACAAAGACCTGGTTCATAAGGTGATGGGTCTCCTGCTTGGGGAGATGAAGGCATAGCAAGAAGGGGTGTAAGAATCATTCCCTCCTCCCCCTTTCTCTCTGATAATGAATGGGGTAATATTAGGTACTCTATCACAGGTGATTTTAGTTCTGTGTAAGGAACCTCAGGACAATATTCAGGGTCCAGGAAGAAAGCATCTCAGATGCCAAGTGTCCTTGGGGACTTTCATTACTCAAAGTGGGAACTTTGCCAGAGCTCACAACACAGCTTTATAAAAATAGACAAGATAAATGGACTTTTAGTGCAGTATTGTGCCAGACTTTTAATTTTCAGGAAATTATTTTTTTTAACCTAGCTGAGAGTCAAGTCAATTTGCGAATTAGTTGAAAGGGGTAGGGGGGACCATCTGACATTTTAAACCATAGAAGCCTGCCACAGAAAACAGATTTCTCTTGGCAATCAAGATAACTTAACAACCATAAACACATTGTCAGAGGGAAAAATTACATTTTGCTCAAACACAGATCATATACAGATGACTGATTTTTCTTTTAAGTTCAAGCACAGAAAAACTGTTTATATATTTCAACTCCTGACCTAGGCTGGCATAACAATCTGAAAGTTCTGAATAAAGATAGCTGAAGGGCTTTCAGATCTTTCTTGGCCAAAAACCAGGGAAGAGCAATCTTACTAAGTATAAACAGCCTAGAATGTTGATAATCAGAATGAAATTGTTGCTGCAGATAATCTGTGGTGTTTTGCCCACATCTTATTGTAGCACACGAATCAACAGTCACATAACTGCATGTGAAAAATGGGGGGAGATGCTTTGCTCGAGTTATTCATAATGTTAAGGTGTGTGTACATTTGTTTATATGAATACCTGATCCTGGGACAAGATGGGTGTCCAGTGATATCAACATATTATATTTTTTAAATTTTTTATTTTATTTTATTTTTGGTGAGGCAATTGGGGTTATGTGACTTGCCCAGGGTCACACAGCTAATAAATGTTAAGTGTCTGAGGCTGGACTTGAACTCAGATCCTCCTGAATCCAGGGCTAGTGCTCTATCCACTGTGCCATCTAGCTGCCCCACAACATATTATATTAAAATGACTTCACAAGCTAATATATCATTGATCTGGTAACAACATCACTGTGATCATGAATACCTTGTGGATGTCATTCAAAATATAAAAAAATGATGATGGTAGGAATTTAACTTTTCTATATTTCTATAGTCAAAGGTGAATTAGCACAGGGTGAATCTGAGCAACTAGGTGGCTCAGAGGATGGAGTGTCAGATCTGCAGTCAGAAAGACTCGCCTCCCTGGGTTTAAATATGGCCTCAGATACTTATTAGTTGTGTGACCCTCACACTGTTTGCTTTACTTTCCTCATCTATAAAATGAGCTGGAGAAGGAAATGCAAACCACTCCAATATCTTTGCCAAGAAAACCCCAAAGAGCGTCATGAAGAGTAGGAAGTGATTGAACAACAATGAATCTGAGCAATATTTTTCCCTTCTTTCCTTCCCTCCTTCCTTCCTTCTTTTTCTTTTTTATTTCATTCTTTATTTCTTTCTTACTTTATTGCTCCCTCTTTCCCTCATTCCCTCCCTCCCTTCCTTCCTTCCTTCCCTCATAGAACCTCAAGAATGGGAGGGAACTCAGAGGTCAATTATTCCAACATTATTTGAGGCACGAGTCCCCTGTACAACATTCTTGAGACATGATCATTCAACCTCTGCCTCAATTCTACCTTTTTTTTTTTCTTTAGTGAGGCAGTTGGGGTTAAGTGACTTGCCCAGGGTCACACAGCTAATAAGTGTTAAGTGTCTAAGGCAAGATTTGAACTCAGGTACTCATGACTCCAGGGCTGGTGCTCTATCCACTGTGCCATCTAGCTGCCCCTCAATTCTACCTTTTGGAATACCTGGGTCCAATCAAAGTTCTTCTTGGGACTACTTCTTCCATGAGGCCTTTCCTGCTATTCCTTTTCATTAATGTTACCTATAAAACTGGAATTATTTTAATATATTATTCCAACATCTGCAAAGAATTTTCCAAATATTATCTCATCTGATCCTCAAAATAATCCTGGGAGGCAGGTACTATTATCATGCTCATTTTAGAGTTTATATTTATTTCGTGTACTCTGTTAGTGATTTCTCTGTGCTCATGTTGAGTTTCCCCTCCCCACAGTCCAATTCTGTATCTTTTATAAGCTCATTTAGTCCAGAGACTAATTTTTTTTTTATGTCCCTGGTGCTCAATGAGGGGGCCTTGGAAATATTGGATAAAGTCCTGGTTTCAGAGTCAGGAAGACCTGGATTCAAATCCTGCCTCTGTCACTTAATGATTGTTTCACCCTGGGCAAGTCTCTTACCCTCTCGTGTCCCAGGAAAGTTTCTAAGACTATGAAATGCAGAAGCAGTGCTGATGTTCATTGGTAAAGAAAATTCCTCCTGGAGACACAGAGAGCTTGCTACATCTAGGAAATCATAGGTCTGGAGAAAAGCTTGTGCTGTCCACAGAGTAGGCACTTAATATGTGCTTGTTGAATTGAATTGAATTGAATTGAACAATGTACATCATTTTTCAAAAACCTAACTCACGGGATTGATGTAAAGAAAGCAATCCATGGATTGAATTTAAAGCTCAACATGCATTTGAGTTATATTCATGAGCTCATGTTATTTCTCTAGACTCTCTTTTTTAATATTCTATATGCTTTTCTTTAAACTTTTTTTCCATGTGCCTTTCTTCATACTGTTCCCTATCCTTGGCATCTCCTACCTCTCCCTTCTTTTATATTTTGAATTCTTGCCTGTCCATCAAAGCTGGACCTATATATATATATATATATATATATATATGCATAAATGTATATATGTGTATTTATATATGCATATATGTATATGTGTATATGTAAGCATTTGTCTATATATGTGTATATATGTAGAATACCTACCCTATCTATCTATCTATCTATATATGTGTGTGTGTATTTTATCTAGTTATGTTATGGGGGAAATAGGTGGAGGGTTTGGAGTTAGGTGTAAGGTAAGGGTTTGGGTTTGGGGTCATTAGGAATTCCTCTTTAAAGAATTACACCCTCTTGCACACAAATTCAATAGAATAAGATAATAGTTTATTTAGGGGCTGGGGAAGGGAAATCAAGAGAGAAATCCTTGGACTTCTCATGGGGAGAAGGCATGGCACAGAGTGTGGCTCTGAGATACCAATCTCCTTGAGCAAGAGACAGGCAGATACTTTTATAGAGGACTGATGGGGGTGATCATCTGACTATGGAAAGTTCCCTTATTGAGGGAAGACCATCCCCCACAGGTGGTGGCTGGGGGAATTGGGTGAGGGGTGGTTGTGCATCTCTCAAGCCGTCTCTCTCCTCCTCCAATCACAAAGGCAGCAAGCACACCTAATCTTATCTCCCCAGGGGTGGAGGAGATTGGAATGAAGGGTGGTGGTCCAGTAGCTAGCTCAGTCCTGATCTGGTTCCACTTATCACATTAGGTGTGTCTGTCTTTTGGTTTAGTTTCTCAAGGAGAAGGTTCTTTGTACCCCAGAAAACTTCTGGAGTGCTAGGCCCATAAAAATATACAATACACATATACACAAAATATGCATATATACATGTACATATAAACATACATATATACATACACACATACACACATATCTATCTACCATCTATTTATCGATCTATTGATCTATCTATCATAGGTAGGGCATGTATTCTAATTTCCATTTTACAGATGAGAAAACAAAATCAGAAGAGGTTTGGTGTCTACTCTTAAGTCACAAAAGAAGTTGGTGATAGAGCTGAGCTAAGACCAAATTTCTGAAGTCTTAGTCTAATGGTTTTCTTGCCATCCCATGCTGTGCCCCTAAATACTTGGTAGGGAAAGCCTGAGAATTAATGAAATAGGGGCCCCTTATTATAGCTGTAGAACAAGAGAAGATTTGCTCATTTTCACCCAGTGGACTGAACACTATCACACCAGGAGGAACAGGTTGAGAGAAATCATTCATGTGAATCATTTTACTATCATCTGAAATGGCATCATATAGAGCCACACCACTGAGGTGACTAAAATCAACTTTTGGTTTTTGTTTTCTTCTTTGGAGGCTGGAATTTTCTTTTCTTTAGGTTACTCTATGAATTTCAGTGTTCTGCACAAATGCGAGAGCTTTCCTTCACACTGGAGTTTTTTGCTGTGAAATGTGGATGTTTCAGGTTTGATTGTTTATTGATATTAAAACTGGGCATGCCAGGATAGGCCATGGTACAGTTCAGATTTCATAGGGGAAATCTAGCCTATTACCAGGGAAAATGAGATTGAGTGGAATCAAGTGAGCACATTATAGATCCTGTGAACCTGGCTTTGGTGGAATGTCTGGAAAAGACAATCTATCCAGCCTTTGGAAGATTTCATTTTGATGGTTCTACTGGGTTTTCCTCCTTCCATTAGTTTATGTCAAAAGTCTGGGCTCTTAGAACTCCTAGAGATTAGAAATAGAAAAGACCTATGAGGTCATCTAGTTCATCATCTTGTCAGGGCAGGGCCATTCTCTGCTGTTTGGTCCATTCCCATTTTAAATGACTTTGTTGTGAAGAGTGAAGGAGCAAGAGACTGAAGGGAGAAAAAAAAAGAGGAAGAAAATAATTTTCACCTAAAGATGTCAAAAGTTTTGAGTGTTACTTTTTGTCTTTCATCCCTCTGACACTAGCAAAAGTGCAGAACACTAGTTTTCTTTCCATCAACAGGCATAGCTTTCACCATGCTAACTGGCTCACCTCTGAAATTCTCAGTCAGGTTGCACTAGGTCCAAGTAGTCAAAAGGTATAGTAAGGGCTCAAATATTAAATGATATCAGAAAAAAAATCTACATTAGATGGGTGTTAAATATAGCTTTTCTTTCAACTCCTTTTATGACCACCCATCCTGATTCCCAGGGACTTACAGGATCAAATTGTGAGTCCTGCTGATCAATGGAAAGAACACTGACCTAAGAGATTAGGAGATCCAAGTATTAAGAAACATTGGTTCTGGGGCAGCTAGGTGGTGCAGTAGATAAAGCACTGGCCCTGGACTCAGGAGTACCTGAGTTCAAATCCAGCCTCAGACACTTGACACTAGCTGTATGACCCTGGGCAAGTCACTTAACCCTCATTGCCCTGAAAAAAACAAAAAAACAAAAAGACAAAAACCAAACAAACAAAAAAAGAAACATTGGTTCTGCCATCATCTAACTCATGATCCTTGGGAAAATAGCCTGGCTTCTTGGTATCTCAGTTTCCCTTTTGAAAAATAGGGAGATTTTAATTTTTGATTCCTTTCCTTAATAGTGTGGAGTGGTGAAGGGGTATCTCTGGTTTGTGATGATTATTAAGGAATAGTTTGAAATAAGATTCTAGGGACTTTAAAAATGTTGCAGAGACAAGATAAAGACCTGAATATACCACAGACGATAGGACTGCTTTCTCCTGTGGGAAACTAAGAGCCCAGGGAACTTCAGTAACTAGTTGGAGAAACTAAAGCAAAGGAAAAAAAACACAAAAATAAATGAAACCATGGGGTAAACACAATGAAGAAAGGAGAAAAGGGAACAAAGGATACTCTAGCATCTGACAATATTCCTAATTTTTCTTCAGAAAGTCCAGAAAAACAAGGGACATGCTAGCCGGAAAACTCAAGGGCTGAAAGGGAAAAATACACAACCCAGAGCCTAGAAAAGGAAACCTTTTTTTCCCCCCCTCATTAACATTCTCTGGTTTTTCATTAGAGTTTTACTTTTTGTCCTTTGGTCCAAGATTTAGTGTTAGCATTGGTGCAGCAGTAAAAGATTCAGGGAAACAAATGAAATAATCCCTGGTATTTTATTTCATTATCACCATCACCTGTTCTTCCATACAACAGGGTAAAAATACTGAACATCCCTAAGATTTGGGTAAATTAAGCAGTCCTGGGACTGCACACTACTCTTTTTTTTTTTTGATGGGGCAATGAGGGTTAAGTGACTTGCCCAGGGTCATGCAGCTAGTAAGTGTCGAGTTTCTGAGGCCAGATTTGAACTCAGGTCCCCCTGAATCCAGGGCTGTTGCTTTATCCACTGTGCAACCTAGCTGCCCCTGCACACTGCTTTTCAGCCTGTCTTGGTAATGTTCAATTGGACTGGTATGATGAGAATAATAGGTGAGGTGACAATAATATTTGAAAATTGATATGCCATCTTCAAGTCAAGAAAATTAAATCCCATGTGGTGAAATAGTATTTAGGATATAACTTCCATGAATACTGGGGCATTCTTAACATGGGCCACCCTGGAAAATGGAATCCTGGCAAGAAGCCTAGTCTGTTGAAGTCTAATCTGGGGACAAGGGCACTACCAGTTAGTGCAGTAATTAATGGGCTGGCAGGCCATTAGGTAGAGTTGAGGTTCCTATATGGAGCATGTCACCATGATGAGACAATGTGGAACCAGCAGGAGTATAAATGATGGGATGTATGTGGTGATGTTTGTGGGTAATTTTAGAGGCACTGATAGATGGGAGGCTGGGGAGTGGTACTAATAAACTAGGCACAAAGAAAGACCACATGTGGGAGGTGGTATCTGAAATGAGATTTGAAGAAGACTATGGCTTCTAAGAGACAGAGACTGAATTCTAGGCATGGGGAATAGTGTGTGCAAAAGCATGGAGATTCAAGATCATATGTTGTAATCCAGTTTATTTATTAATGTATGTCTTTTTGTATTTATTTGTTCACTTATCCATTAAAAGTTTTAAGACTGTTCTTAACTGTGATTTTATTAATTATATCTTGTTCATGCTTATTCTTATATTCTTTATTTATGTTTATTCTTATATTTTAAATAATATTGACATTTAAAATATAATCTCTCTATATGCAAACCTATGTATACATATACAAATATTAATATTTGGGTTATATTATATTTTTGTGTGTATATGTACAGAGAAGGCATCATGGTATAGTGGATAGACAGCTACCTTATAAACCAGGAAGATGGTGGTTCAAGATACTCCTCTGACCCATGGTTTCTAAGTGATCCTGCACAAATATCTTACCCCCTCAGGGTCCTAAAAACTCTCTAAGACTTTAAGTTGTAAATCAGGAACCTACATGCATTGGTACAGGAAGTTTCCTTACCTGAGAGTACTCTTTGCCAAAGAAATCAAAGGGTCTAGTCCCTATCTCTATCTTATAAATAAATAAACAAATAAACAAACAAATAAATGGATGACAGAATACATAAATGAGTAAATAAATATATACATATGTAATACATTTACACACATATATACACATACATATATATATCTACATTTGTATCTACATCTACATTTATCTCTATATCCATCCATCCATCCATCCATCCATCCATCCATCCATCCGACTTCCCAAAAATCTTTGTGGAGGCTTAAGATTGAATCAATAAATAGCTCAAATCAGTCATAGGACCTTGGGACACCATGTACCTATTATCTGAACATTTATGTGCTTTTAAATGTTAACTTTTTCTGGTAACTTGTAGTAATTTTTGATTTATTATTGTGAACCACAAGGGACCTGGCAGCTGGAAGGTATCGGACCTGGGATCAGGAAGACTTGGGTTCAAATGTGGCCTCAGATACTTACTAGTTGTGTTACCCTAGGCAAGTCACCTGACCTCTATTAGCCTCCTTTAATCAAGTATATAATGGGGATAATAATAACACCTATTTCACGGGGTTATTGTGGGGATTAAATGAGATAACGTGTGAAAAAGAGCTATGCATGGTGCTTGGCACACAGTAAACACTGCAAGTGCTTGTTATCTTCCCAACAAGGCTATTATCTTTCTGTAAATTTACAAACTATGGTTGATCTATCTCTTCTATTCACAAATATCTTACCATTGTTATGCATCTATAGCTCATTAATTACACTAATTGAAATTTTTAAAATTTGTTCTTAGCAGTTGGGTTTCATTTGCTTTGTCATTTTGCTTTCTCAGTGAAATCGCTATTTGAATTGGGTAGTGGAATGGGGATGAGTGCCAGCAACATCTCTACAATCATCCTAGAAGTACTTTAAATATGAAATAAAGGCTGAGAACTACCAGGAAAAGAAAATGTTGCATAATGGCTGATCTCTGGATAGTAGCTCTGAGCAGGCTTGTGCTGAAAACAGTGTGCATTTTGTTTCAGAACAGATCTGTGGGGTGTGTGTGTGGGGGGAAGGGGCACTGCTGACTTTAACTTACCCTGATAAAATTAGTGTGGTATGCAGGCTGCTTAGATGGTTCAGGTGAGAGAAGCAGCAACACAATGGAGAGGATTGTAGGAAGAGGGTATGGGGCAACCTTTGTGAAGAGGAGAAGCATTCACCCTCAGGCAAATGATGATAATACAAGGGCATAAGGAAGTGGTTGCAGCATCACCTGTCCCAGACTCCAAACAAGTTTGAACAGAATGAGATAGAGGAGCCACCAATTCCAGATAAGTGGAGATCAGAAAGAAGGAAGAAGGAAGGAGGGGGAAGACTTTAAAGTGACAGCTGTGGGAGGAATGAGGAAGCATGTAAAGGATCAAAGAGAGAAGGAAAGAGAGTAAGAGGCATGGAAAATAAGATTTTTGCCTGTGCCTATCAAAAGAGCAGGTTAGTCAGAGATAGACACAGTTAGCCCATTTTGGCCTAGCTGATCTCAAAAAGAGGACAATGAAGGAAGCTCTGCTCAGGGCAAGTGTTTGAAACTTGTTGATTATAAGCCTAACGAGGGTCAGATAACACCTCTGACATTTCTTGTATAACTGGGGCAGGCGGGGCTAGAAGTGCTATCTGTATAGTAACCACTCAAGCAATATATGTTTAGGGTATCTGTGTGGTGTAGTGGACTTGGGGTGTAGCAGAATTAGTTTGAATCCTGCTTTAGACACTTCATAGTTCTGTGGTCCTGAAAAATCACTCATCCTCTCAGCCTCGGTTTCCTTTATCTGTAAAATGTGGATTATAGTAACATCTATGTAACAGAATTGTCATGATAGTCAATAGGGATATGTAAAACGTTTTGCAAACTTTGAAGTGCTATATAAATATCAGCTATTATTATGTTTGGTTAAGGGATAGGAGTATTGGCAGGAAATTAAACTGCTCTTATACATTAGGTTTTAAAGTCAAGGGGATGAAAGATCAATTCACGTAAAGTACTGACAAAATGAAGAAAGATAATATGTATTTGTGGTGTGGGGGATATTTAATACTAGTCTAAATCAGGTCTCTTTTGGAGACAGAGAGGGAGAGGGAGGAGAGAGAGACAGAGAGAGACAGAGAGTCAGAGAGAGACACACACATACATAAATACACACACACACAGACAGAGACAGAGAAAAAACAGACAGACGAACAGATAGAGACAGAGAGAGAGAGACACACACACACACACACACACGGAGAGAGACAGAGACAGAGAGACAGAGACAGACAGAGAGACAGAGACAGACAGAGAGACAGAGACAGACAGAGAGACAGAGACAGACAGAGACAGAGGGGCCTAGACAGAGAAAAGCATAGAGACAGACAGAGATGTGGGAGGAACAAGAATCAGAGACAAATAGAGACAGAGAAGGGGGTGGGGAGGATTGCCTCTGGTATTTTTCAAAGCTTCCCAACTGTTAGTTAACTCTGAGAAAGCCAACTGAGTCTGTAAAGGTGCCAGTGCCCCATAACTACATATTCTGAGGATGAAAACAGCCTGAGTGAGTTTCATTTTAGCTACTGACACCTAGTCAAAGCACAATTATGGGGGAAAAGAGAGAGAGAGAGAGAGACCCAGAAAGAAGCTGCTTTTAGAACTGTGAAAAAGGGAAAAGCTTCATAGATTTTAATTTAAATTTTTCCCCTTCAGGAAAACAGAGTGTAATAAGGGGAGGCATTCAAAGCTCCAAGGAGCTGGGCTTAGCATGAGCTGGGCTTTTGTGCACCAGAGGAAGAAAGTCACATGATGGGCTTCCTACTTGCTAAACGGAGACATGTAACATCCATTAAATTTGAGGAAGTAGGTGAATTATGCTAGCTATCCAATGGAGAACAAAGAAGAGATGGCTTATTCATAATACCAGTGTCCCTCCCAAGCAGGGCAGAAAGGAAAGAACTATTTGAAGGGAATCAATCCCTTTCCACCTGCTAAAGCTAAAAGGAGGGGTAAGTGATAGAAAATCACCTGGGAAGCAGAATACTTAGACACTTCATGCAAAGTAACTTGTGGCCAAACATCTTTTCCTCCCACCCATCCCTGATTCTGGATTCACATGGATTCAGTTCAAGCCTGAGTATCTGATCCAAAGAAAGTAATTTCTCTGTCTTTGTCTCATTGCTGTGACTTGGAATTTTCCAGAAAACCTTCTAAGATAAAGCTGAAGTATAATTCGTATCTAGTGTTTTCCAAATTGGTTCTCCCATTCCCATAGGACTAAAATCCTACTCTGATGCCTCATTCATGTGTAAATGATGCTGAGTTCTCACAGCCCATACCAGTGAAGTACAACTCTGGGGGAGGGCGGCATGTGGATCTACCAAGCTAGAAAACTTTTGACTGAGGGTCCAGTATCGGATGGCTTCATTATGAAAAACTAGCTGATACAAAGAAATATAAAACAATCTCTTTCCTCAAAGAACTTTAAAGTCTAGCTTATGTAGACAAGATAAGGGTATGCAAAAAGATGGCTAAAAACATAGAACATTGGACTTAAAGTCAAGAAGATGGGTGAAAATCCTATGTGACCATGAGAGAGTTATTTAATTTCTATGAGCCTCAGTTTCTGTATGTGTAAAAATGGAGATGATAATAGTACCTACTCTCTTCAGGGTGATTATGAGGATAAATAACAATAAGTGCAATGTACTTTGCAAACCATAAAAGGCTAGATCAATGGATTATTTTTATATTTTATATATATATATATATATATATATATATATTACATAGCGTTACAGTTTATTACAGTAAAGTACAGTATAGTATAGCATGGAATGGTATTGTATTGTATATATATTATAAAATATAATTTTTATTATCATAAGTTCTAAATGAGTAATTTTAATAATGGCATAAGAGCCCAGAGAAGGGGAGATTCTCAGTTTACTAAAATTGAGTTGTGGTACAGATAAGGGTGGGTTAATGGGAATGGAAAGTAACAGAAAGATGAAAAATATACATGTCAAGTTTCCAAATTTTCTAATACATTTTGTGATTGAGTTTCCATGGTAGGCATTTTGGTGTTTTGACATACACATGTGTCTTGCATAGATACAGTGTAATAATAATCATAATGATAAAAAATAAGAATTGATATTTACATCATATTAAAAATAATCAAAGTAGTATAAGAAGGAAGAATGGCCAAGTAAACCATCTTGACATCTCTTGGTAGAAAGCTCATGGACTAGGGATTTAGAAATAGTTATACATTTTCAGACAAAGACAACACAGTATTTTGTTTTCCTTAACTATGCTTACTTCTTACTTTGGATGACTTAGGATGGTAAAGAATTGGGGGGTAGCAGGAGTAATTTTTTTTAAAAGAAAGAAGAAAGCAAAGTGAACCTATGAAATGTTTTAAAAGTATATAGAACAGAAAAAATCTGGAGACACATATAAATAGGGTAGTTTTCACAGTACTGGCTCTTCCCCACCTCACCTTTGTCTCTGAGAGTCTTTGGCTTCCTTTAACTTGTCTTACTTCCTGCAGGAGGTTTTTTGTAGTTCCCCCAAACTCTAGTTACTTACCCTCTAAAGTTGGTTCCTATCTACTCTTTGTGAATCTTTTATGTAGCTAAATATTTGTATATTGCGTTCCCCTTCACATACATGTAAGATCCTTGAGGCAAAAGACCACATTTTTGCTTTTCTTTGTATCCCCAGTGCTTCCAGAGGGTCTAGAATACAGAAAGTACTTAAAAAAATGGTTGTTGGATTGTTATTACTGTATTCAAGTTAAAATTCACTGAAAATTATTTATAGAAATCCATATTTTCATATATATATAATTCCTTTGTATTAAAATTGATATTGAGTTCATAATTAAGAAGAAAATTTATATAGAAAAAAATTAAAAGCAAATAAAGCAAAATATCTCTACTTTGAAGTAAAGATTTGCCTAAATATCTTTTTTAAAATACTTATTCGAAACTTAAAAAAATATTTGACAGCTTAGATGGTCGATTTCTATTACTGTCACTCTTTTCAGAGATTTTAAAGTGAATGCATGTTTATAAAATAGAAAGTATGAGAAAGGAAGGAAAACAAAAAGAGATTAATCCCTAAAAAGGAAAGATAACTAGTAGTATAAGTGCGATAAGACGACTAAGAGTTGTGGGGAAATGGAGAGTTGAAAGGGTTGGGCAAAGGAGTGCATTTAAAATATAAAGACGTCAATCCACTGAGAGGAATCTTCCATAAACTGCCAGTAAAGGAAAAGAGTAGTCTAGAAATATGGAATGTAATCAACCAACCAACCAATCAATCAACCAGCACTTATCTAAACTAGGAGACAAAAATGTATAATATGTATAATACAGAGAAAGAAGGAATGAAGTGATTATACATGATTCCCTCCATGGGAATACATTTCCTATGGTCAGAGCCATCCATAGGATTTAGGGAGATTGCCTACCATTTTAAAATTAAGGGGCCTCCTCATGTCATAGGAGCTTGGCCATGACACAGGGAGCCAGTATTCAAGAAGATCTGGACGGTCAGAATACGAGGTGGCTCAGCACCTGTGGCTAAAAATGCTCTTGGGATCATATACATATAATCATACCATCTACATATTTAGAGAGGACTTGTACCTCTGGCATGAAGACTTGTTGAGCCCTTTTCCAGGCTGCTCATCCACCTTTAATATCTACCTGTCACCCAACTCTACCCTATGGCTCAAAGATGATGTAGCATGTGAAGTGGCCACATCCCAGTAAAACTATCTTGGCAAATGGGCTAAATCAGGTTGAGGCTAATTGACAGGCCTCAAACCTGATGGTGAGTTAGGGGGATGTCTACCGCAATCACAAGAAGTGTTCCCCAGCTGAATAGGTAGATAAAAACAGTTTGATCCAAGGTTCGTGAAGGTGGCCGAATCAGGCACTATGGAGTGCTTAAATCTTGTTAGACATCAAAGGACACCAGGTTCACCCACTGCATCCTGGGCCATCACCAATCATCTAGACTTTTGTCTTACTGTTGGATATTGATGACTGGGAGAGTGAGGCTGATGACTTTGTGTAACTTGGTCTCGCTTAAATTCATGTGCAAGTCAAGACATCACCCTGTGATGTCATTGGTCCTTTTCCAAACATAGAAAGAACAAGAACAGAATTTTCACCAAGAAAAGAGGCAGGACAGCCTCTGGTACCTTTTCTATCCCCCTCTTCCATTCAACCTGTTGCCCTTTTATGGTTTTTCTTTCCCCTGTTGTTAATGTTCATTTTCAATTGGTATCATCTGTATAAAACATTTTAGAGGGGAATAAGCAATTTAAATCAGGATAATTTATATAGCCCTTACTATGTTTAAAGCATCATGCTAATTGCTGAACATGCAAAGAAAAAACCCCTGCAAAAACAACCAAATACAAAATTTAAAAAACTCAGAAAAGTGTATGTGCCCTCAAGGAATGGATAACCCAAATAAGTACAAAGTATATGCAATATAATACAATTAATATTAAGGAAAATTGAGGAACCAGTAGAGCCTTCACATAGAATGTAATACTTGAGAGATACACCTCCATTAGATTGTAAGCCCCTTGCCCAGCTCTTGGTAGAGTGTTTTGCATATACATAGTAGACACTTAATAGATAATTGATTCACTTCTTGATTCTGCTTTGAAGGCAATTGGGGTTTTGGCAAAAAAGGAGTGCATTCCAGACCTGTTCAAGGGCATGAATAGTGGATGTGGGATGTTGTATGTAGGGAGTAGTAGCTAGTAGGTCAATTTGTCTACAATGGAATACATGTGAAAGCAAAGGATTGTGAATTTCATACCAGAGGAAATTGGTAACCACTGATGTTTTTTAAGTGGTGGTGCGATAACACAGTCAAATCTGTTCTTTGGAAATATCCATTTGGTAACTGTTTGGAAGAAGGTTCTCCCACATCTAAGGGAGAGAGAAGCTGGAGAAAGGGTATCCTATTAGCAGGTTATTGTATCTGTGCAAGTGAGAGATGATGAGGGCCTAAACTTGGGTGTGGGCAGGCCATGTGAGTGGTCAGAAGGGACCAGATGTGAGAAAGGTCAGAGAAGGAGAATCACCAAGTCTTACTGACTGATTTTACTTGAGAGGGGAAGGAGATTAGAGAGTCAGGGGTGACAGCATGGTTATATCAGTAGAAATGGGTACATTTGGTGGTGGGTGAAAGAATAAGATAAGCGTGAAATATATTAATATCTGTTTGGGTCTTGTTGAGTTTTAGATTATTAAGGACATTAAGGGATATTAAGGTAGATATGTTTATCTGGCAATTGGGTAGTATGAGCCTGGGTTCAACATTATAGATCAAGGCAACATTGATTTGGAAGATGATAATTAAAACATAAGAGGTGGGGCAGCTAGGTGGCACAGTGGATAGAGCACTGGCCCTGGAGTCAGGAGTACCTGAGTTCAAATCCAGCCTCAGACACTAACACTTACTAGCTGTGTGACCCTGGGCAAGTCACTTAACCCCAATTGCCTCACTAAAACAAAAACAAAAACAAAAACAAAAACAAAAACAAACAGGTGATGAAATTGCCAAGGCAGGATGTGTAGAGAGAAAAGAGAAGGCCTAGGGCAGAGCTGAGGGCTGCTGACAAAGTGCGATCCAAGTGGGATGCTGCTGATGTTGATGGTGACGATGACACGATAGTGATGATGATGATGATGATGGTGATGGCCATAAAGGAGACTAAAGAGGAACAATGAAATAGGCAGGAAGGTCACCAAGAGAGAACAGAAACCAAGGAAGAGAATGTTATGGAGGAGCTCAATCAATGTTAGCAATGTCAGACAATGCAGAATAGGTAAGAAGGATAGGAACTGAGGAAAAGCCATTATTTTAGTAGGTATTAGTTATCTTGGAGAGAAGATGCTTTCTGCTTCTGCCTGACAACTCTTAGGGGAAAAAATTACAGGCAGCAGTATAATAACTTGGCAGTGGACAATAGTAACAAATAAAATTGAGTTAGAGGAAAACAATAGTTACTGACTTATAAGTGCACTTTTTTGCCTACAAAATCTTTAGGAGAATGAGTTATATATGCATATTAGTATGTATACATAGAGAGAAAGAGAAAAAGAGAGACAGGGGAGAGACAAAGACAGACAGAGAGAGAAAGACAGAGAAAGACAGAGAGAGACACATACACACAGACCCCCCCCCCACCACCACCACACAAGCACACACATACACACAGATACACACACAGATACACACACAGATACACACACAGACACACACACAGACACACACACAGAAGGGGAGGGAGAAGGGGAGGGAGAAGGGGAGGGAGAAGGGGAGGGAGAAGGGGAGGGAGAAGGAGATATAGAGCGAGAGGGAGAGGGAGACACACAGAAATAGATGGGGAGAGAGACGGAAAGAGAAAGTATCTGATAAAAATATGAGATGAGGAGGGAATGGCAAACTATATTTTCACATTCACACAATTGACTGAAGTGAAATACTATATTAGCCAGCATTTATATGGTACTTAAGGTTTTGCAAAGCACTCTTCATTGTTATCCCATTTGATCCTTACAACAGCTTTGTGAAGGAAGTGCTGTTATTATCCCCATTTTTCAGATAAGGAAACTGAAGCTGAGATCTTTAAGTGACTTGCCCAGGGTCACATAATTAGTAAGCAACTGAGGAAAGATTTGAATCCAGGTCTTCCTGACTCCAAGTCCAACCCTCTATCCACTGTGCAACCTAGCTGCCCCTCCATTATAATATCTTATAGTTTCAATACATTGTATGTAATTATATTATGAGATACTCATATATGCCTATTTATATATGTGCATATACATGTATGTGTATGTCTGAGTACATTTAGCTTGGACTGAGTATTTCATTAGCACTTTTGTCAGTGCAATTTTCATCTAGGATCATAAATTTAGAAAATGAAGCCTCCTGAGTGACCACCCAGACCAACATCATCACTTTGTAGATATGAACATTGAGAGCCCAAGGGCCTAAGCAACTTGTACAAGGCCACAAAGCCATTAAGTGGCAGAGCTATCATTTGAACCCAAGCTCTCTAACTCCAGAATCAGCACCCCCTTCCCTGTGGATGTTTGGGGACTGAAAGGCTAGGTGAACTGCCCAGGATTACACAGTCAATGTGTGCACTGGAATGCAGGTTGTCCTGACTCTGAGATAGGCTCTTTTTCTTTGTCATCATACTTCTCTGGTAGTCTCCCCCCCACTCACACTCACACAAACTCCATCCCATACACTCACATACACACACTCACATATATACACACTCTCACACAACATACATGCCTATACTCACACCTGACAATGCGTTCACAAATATATCCATAGAAATATATAAGCATTCACACTTATCCATACATTCATACCCCCCCATACATGCATATGTACCCACATATGCATATACACATTCACATACATATACACACTCACATCCACCTCCACAACATATACACAAATTCACACACATACACACTGAACATATACACATGTAAGCAGGTATATACACTAACAGAATATATACACACTCACATACACAATGCATACATACACATATAAACACATTCACAAACATCAGCATCCTGCCATTATCTCCCCACATACACATATACACACACTTTTGCCTGCCCATGCATAGATATGTTCAGACACATAGATATATGTACACATACACACTCTCCCTGTCTTATCTCCTACAAAACACATATCACTTCGTAATAATCACCTCCTCTTTAGTAGAGGAGAAAACAAAGGTTGTTACACCCTAAGATGGCTTACAATCATGATGGTTTTTGTTGTCATCATTTGCTTCTTTGGTTTTGTTTCCACAAATGATGAAGTTGCATATTTAAAAGTTATTGTAGATTAAATGACTTTATTCCCGAGAGAGGAAGATTCCATATCTATGAGCTGAGTTTGGCATTCAGTGAATTTCTCATGTGGCTTTGACTGGAGATGTTATAAATGGTTGCTGCATTCCACTTTGTCAGTATAACTTTGTGATGAAAGTCATTAAATGTGTGTAAGATGTTATTATTTTTGTTGTTTTTATTTTATAATTATAATTATCTTTTAGTCAGAGTAAGATGACATCCCAGCCAGCTCCACCCGAAGACAATTCCAACCCTTCATAGTTAGGTTAAGGAGATCATTTTGGTATTTTAATCCTTGTTATTTTAAGAGGGAAATGTGTCAAATGACACACATTAGACAGAATATTTAGCCTTCTGTTGGTGAACTCTGTAATGATAATCATAATAAACACTTAATGGGATCATGTTTGAAATTCAAATCCTGGACTTCCCTCTCATGTGTTCTGGCTACTGAAAAGTCATGTTGTTGCAGGAAGTTCTTCATGAATGGAAAGATAAAGGATGAGAATTCACTTCATAAAAAATACACATCAGAAAAGAAATCAAGACAAATTACCCTACCTCTTGGTACCTTATTATCTACAGGCCACCACTATTATTTATCTACTTGTAGATTATCCAGGGTAAAGACAACTTTATCCTGGTCCAGCTTTCCCATGTTACCTACAATATCCTAGGTAACTTCCTCATATACTGATAAGCTCAGAAAATGGAAACTGCCATAACTCTTCACTAAGGCAGGAGAAAACTAATAAAATTTTATATATGCATATAAATGTATATATATATATACATACATACACACACATATATATATTTGACTGCATGTGGATGTATGTGTGTATATATATATATACACATATATACATTTTCGTGTATATATTTGACTATATATTTGGTAGTATAGAGGTAAGAACAGTGATATCTTGCTGTATTCTAAGACTGAGTATGATCAAACAATACGCATTTATCTATCACTTACTCTGTGTCAGGCAGACACCAGATGCTAAGTGCTAGGACATAAAGAAAAATTAAAAAAACATAAACAGCCCTTGCTCTCAAGGAGCTTACATTCTAATAGGAGAGGGAGGAAAATTAAGACAACATATATTGGCAATGAATTGGAAATCAAGGGAATGCCCATCGATAGGGGAAAGGCTAAACAAATTGTGGTATATGAATGTAATGGAATACTATTGTTCTATAAGAAATGATGAGCAGGAGGAGTTCAGATAAACCTGGAAGGACTTACATGAACTGATGCTGACTGAGAGGAGCAGAACCAGGAGAACATTGTACACAGTAATAGCAACATTGTATGATGAACAATGGTGATAGACTTGGCTCTTCCCAGCAGTGCAATGATCCAAAACAGTTTCAAAGAACTCATGATAGAAAATGTTCTCAACATCCAGAAAAAAGAACTGTGAATTATGAATGCAGACTGAACCATACTGTTTCTACTTTTGGACTGTTTTTTTTCCTTCTTTTTTGAGGTTTTTCCCTTGTACTCTGATTCTTCTTTCATAAGATGACTAATGTATAAATATGTTTAATGTGATTGTACATAAATAAATGATATCAGATTGCTTTCTGTCTCAGGGAGGAGGGAGGGAAGGGAGGGTGGGAGAAAAAAATGGAACTAAAAATCCTATGAAAGCAAATATTGAAAACTATCCTTATATGTAAATGGAAAATAATAAAATATATATTTAAAAGACCACACATATAATACAGAACATACAAAAAAATGCAGAATAGATGGAAGGTCACTTCAGATGGAATGGAAGGAGCAGTTGTGAAGAGGAGCAAACAATTCATGAAGGAGATAATATTTGATTGTCAGAGCTTGGGAGGTACAGCCTTGCTGTCTTGGGGTATGTACAAGGGTATGGAGAAGGGAGATGGAGTGTCATGGGCAAAGATTCTAATATGACTGGATTAAAAGTGTGGAGAGGAAAAGAATTTAAGATGGGAAAAGTAGGAAGGGGCCAAGTTGTGTTTAATTGAAAAATAAAGGATTTTATATTTGATCCTGGAGATAATAGGGAGTCCCTGGACTTTATTGAGAAGGGCAATGACAGTCAACTTGTGCTTTAGGAAAATCATTTGGGCAGCTAAGTGGAAAATGTATTGAAGCAAAAATGACTTTTGAACTAAATGGCATATTGGATTACCTTTGGGGATGCCAATGCAATTTAAAAAAATAACTGTACAAAAGCTGGAAGCAAGAGCAAGTAATGGAGGATGACTATAAAAGCATGCCATTGCCTTGAACAAATAGTGCTAGGAATGCTAAAACCCGGCATGAGCTAAGGCTGAAAAGGGAGGCCAAGAAAAACAAAAAAAAAACCTTTTTATAAACAAATGTTAGTGGGAAAAAGAGAATCAAAGCATAGGTAGGACCCTATCTTTCTTTCCAGGTAGAAGAGATCAAAATAACAGGTGAATAAATAGCACTTATTCGTGGAAGAAACATTTATTAAAGCCTTCCTGTATGCTTGTCCTCAAGATACTTACAATCTTATAAGGAAAAATGCATACAGGAGAGTGATATTCAAGGAAAGAAAGTTTTTTTTTTTCCCTGTGAGGTAGAAAGAAAGCAGTGGGGTGGAGGTATGAGTGAGTATCTAGATGAGACAAGAAGCTGAACAAGATGCTGAGTGTCTTTAAAACCATTTGATAATGGGTTGAAGGATTTGGTGATATTTAGCTTGGAGAAGGAAAGATTGTCTTCAAGCATACAAAAATCTATCATGAGTAAACAATTAAATCATTGTTCTTCTGGTTCTAGGAAGGGATCCCTGTGTTGTATTTGTAGAAGAATAGATTTTAGCTCAGACTAAGGCAAAAACTTCCTACCATTTAGAGTCAATTAAAAGGGAAATGCTTGTCTCAGGAAGCAGTGGGAACATCTCCCTCACTTAGGGTCTTACCATTTTGACCAGATGACCATGTCCTGCAAATGTTGTGAAGAGGATTTGTAGATCTAGTACAAGTTGTACCTTATGGTCTCTGAAGTCCTTTCTAACCCTGAGATTCCAAGATTACTTTTCCCTTAGCAGGCATTAGATAATCAAGAATTAGTTGTAGTCACCAAAATACTATTAGGATAATTTTTATGATGCTAGTCAAGTATCAATCAAACTAACATTTCTCAATCTTTTTAATTCCATGAATCACCTGAAAAATTGCTAGGGCATACTTACAGGTTCAGTGGAGGACCCCCCATGTTTCATCTTCCATCTGGATATTTGTTAATGTAAATCTATCATTCCTAGTCACCCAGCCATTCACATAGTGTACGCTCAGTAAATATTTGTTGAATGAATGAATATAACCATATGTTCACTAGTCGTCCTTCATATTTTACTCACTATAGTTAATATCACTTTCAGCCTGTATTCTAGAATTGCCAAAGGAAGACTAGCCATTCTGAATTTTATGATTACAAGATTTAGAGCTGAAAAGGAACTTTAAAATATGTAGTCCAACCCATGCATTTTACAGAGGAAGAAACTGAGGCTTGAGAAGTAAAGTGATTTACCACAAATAACACAACAATAGTAAGTAGCAGAGGTAGTATACAAACCCAAATTTTTTAACTCTCAGAATGTCTTTGACTCCTAAACCAATGTCTTCAGTGCTGCCATTTCTATTCCAGGGTCTGGTCACTAAATGTTAATGCTCTGTTGCAATTAGCACTTCTACAAAGAACTGATACCAAATATGAGAGGCAGTGTCATAGCAGATATAAACCAGCTTTAGAGTTTGGAAGAACTGAGTTTAAGAACTGATTTTTAATTCATACTGATTTTCTGATGGTGGGCAAGTCGCTTCATTTCTGATTGCTCAAAGAAACTCTTTAAGAGATTCAATACTGAGTTCTACAACATTATTATGAACTCCAAATTTGGATTTTAGCTACTAATTCCACACATGTGATCAGACCTCAGCAGACTAATCCACACTAGCTGAATACACGTGGATGGAATTGTAAGGAAGGAAGCCAATTGGCTAATATATAACCAAAGATTGATAACCAGCCTTTTCCAGAATAAGGTGCTATGTCTCTTGTAGGTTTCTGATTGTATGCAAATTGCACTTTAAATTCAAGACTATAACTGCCTAAATTATCTTTTTCCCTTGATAAATATAGTTTACCTGGGAGATCGAATGAATATCCAATGATTTGTTAAATCTCTGGAATCCAAGACCAGAGATTAGGTGAGTTTTGGGGAATACCCTCATCTAGGGAGACAAAATAGTCTAGAAGAATAAGAAATTAAGAAATGCATCTAGTCAGAAGACAATGCTTCAAATCCTAGCTCTGACACTTACCACCTATTCGATCTTGAGCAAGTGATGTAATTAATTTAGGTCTCAGTTTCCTTATTGATAAAATGAGGAGGTTGGATAAGATGACCTCTAAAATCCCTTCCAACTCTGAATCTATCCTACTATAGAAGGACTGGCAGCCACTATTAGAACCTGTGATCTTCTACTCTAGGGAAGACTCTGGTAAACTCCAATCCAACAAACATTTAGAAAGTGCTGCTATGTACAGACCATTGCAGGCACATAGGGGATAGACTGGGGAGTAAGAGGTGCCTTGATTAAATGAGACATCGTCCCAACCTTCCCAAGATATCAGTGTTCCCTGACGGAACAACCCTTGTCAATGGGTGGTAGTAGCCAGATGCTGAGGAAATTGTTTCTCTTTTTGTTTCCGTTTTCAGAGCTGTGCACTCCTAAGCAGACCTTGTGCTTAGCATGGTCTTGGGTCATATCTAAATGATATCATTTCCCCTGTCTTCCCATTTAAACATTTGTGTTGTAATTCCCTGCGACACTTTTTTTAGTCTGATAGGATCTGGGAGGGAAAGGGGTTGAGAAGGGGAATATACTGTTAATATCTAGTAAGAGGCTACTTTGGTAGTAGGGAGATTTGTGTTGTTGTTTTCTTTTTTCTCCCTCACCTGTTTTTCCTCACCAGAAGTTTCTATTTATCAATGAAATCATAAATCCAGACCAATCTATACTCTACTTTGGACACAAAATCACTCTTACTCTGTATTTCTTCTAACAATGGTAAATTGAAATTTAACTTAGGTTAAATTAGTCTCAGTGCCAGACACAGAGTAAACCCTGAATAAATTTTTGGTTAATTTAACTGAATGATTTTTTTCTCCAACATCTCTCCACCTACACTGTTGAGGATTATTTTCCAATTCTTGCATTTTGGGACCTCTTTTAAATTCAGGGATTGAACAAAGGTCAAGTTACAAATAAAATCCATTTATATCAGATAGCCAAAGTTCTTTGGACTAGACTATCTTTTCTGTCCAAGAACTTTGAGACAATGACATCAGATTCATTTTATGAGCTGTTCAGGAAGATTATTCTCATTAATTTCATCATAATATGCTTCTTCCTCATTAAAAAAAATGTTACACAGCTTGATCACTCACCTTCTTCACCATATGTGACTCTGCATGACATTTTGACTTATTTCTAAATCATGATGATTGATGATTTACGATGGTGATGGTGGTGGTGAAGTCACTTTTTAAAAAATATTTTTCTTATTTTCAACTAATCCTCAGTGGAAACAAAAAGGTACTTAATATATTTAAAGTTACAGGAATGTTTCTCTCTCTTCCCTACCCCCATGTTTTGGTCTAGAGGCATCAGCAGGCATCTTAGGCTTTAGACAAGGCTACTTTGACAGCCTGAACAACGGCATCCTTGTCGATGGCAAACATCTTCAGCAGCCCTGCTGGCTTCCCACTTCTGGGGATGCTGACAACTGCCAAGCAGCTGACAGTAATGCTAGGTTCACCCACTATGGCAGAAGCCACAGCCTCTCCTATGCCACCCTCATAGTAATGGTCTTCCACAGTCAGGATTAGGCCATGGGTTGCACAGGCACTGTCAAGGATGAGTTTCTTATCCAAGGGCTTGATGGTAAAGGGATCGAGCACTCTGATATTGATCTTTTCTTTCTTCAGCTGCTCAGCAGCTGCCAAGGCTTCATGGAGGGTCCCCCCAGCTCCAGTCACAGTCACTTGGTCATCCTTGCTCTTCAGGACCACCTTAGCCTGGCCAACCTGGAAGTTTTCATTGTTGTTGTAAATGATCCCATTTTCCAGGCGGCTGGTCCTCATGAAATAGATGCCCTTTGTGTTGGCTGCTAACTCTACTGCTTTCTCCATAGTCACAACATCACTTGGGTAAAAGACTGTCCCATTAGGAATGCTCCAGAACATGGCAAGACCTTCAAGGGCCATCTGAGAAGGCCCATCTTCACTGATGGATACTCCACAATTCAAACCATACAGGTTGATGTTGCTCTCAGAGATGGCCACCATCCAGATCTGGTAGAAGACCCTGGTGAAGAAGGCAGCAAAGGTGCTGCAGGAAGGCACGGTCTGGTCCCATGTGGGACAGCCCACAACAATGCTCACCATATTCTGTTCTGCAATGGAACACTCAAAATGAAGCTGTTGGATGTTCCTTCTTGAAGAGTTCTGAAAAGGTCAAATTCTTGGGGCCCCCCTCCAGGGTAATCACACAGTCACTGGCATGCCCCAGTTTGGCCAGGGCCATGCTGTGTGTGTGTCCATCTTGTCTCCAAGTTTGTAATTTGGGGGAGAGGGCATTCGGTTGTTGGTGATGGTCACTACTGGGGCATCCTCTTTGGGGAGGGTAGCTAGAATCTTCTTCTTGCTTTGGATTTGGCCATAGATTTCCTCAATGACCTGTTCTGCCATGTTTTTGGGGAAGGGTTTCCCATGCCAAGATTCCTTATCTTCCACACCTGAGATTCTTCTGCCATTATACATCTTCTCAGCCATTGGCTTGTGCTTGCCCTGGTCAAAAGCCTTGCAGAGTTCCTCCACACTGTGTTCATGCATCATGATGGCGTTCCACCCAAAGGTTTCACATTGCTTCTGGTACACTTCCACTTGGTGCTGCAGTAGGGCAGGGTCGCTCTGGCCCAGCTGGTTAATGTCGAGGGTGGCGACCAGGTTGTCCAACTTGTAGAATCTTGCGAAGGCCATAGCCTCCCACACAGAGCCTTCAGATATATCCCCATCACCCAGCAAACAATAAACATGGTAGCTGGCTTTGTCGAAGTATTTATATATGTAGGCCTTTCCACAAGTTGCTTCAAGCCCTGGCCCAGGGCACCAGTAACCACATCTATAAAGGCTTTTTTAGGGACCAGGTGGCCATCTAGAGTGGAGCTGACCTTCCACAAGTTCAACAGCTCAGCCTCTGGCAGGAAGCCAGCCTCAGCCCAGACTCCATAGAGAATGGGAGCCTCATGACCCTTGGAGAGCACAAACCTAGTAGTCATATTGCTGGATCATCGATTTCATTTTAAACCTTCATTTTTGTGATTGAGTTGGCTTGAGTAAGTTAGTTTTCAATAAAATAGAGCACTGTGTGGTGTGATTTACTATATATGTGTGTTTGTAAACAACTGATGAGCATATGTGGACCCTTTGATAGGTTTCATTGTTTTTGTTGTTGAATTGTTTTTCAGTTGTGCCTGACTCTTCATGACCCCATTTGGAGTTTTCTTAGCAAAGATATTCAACTCATTTTCTAGATGTGGAAACTGAGGCAGACAGGGTTAAGTGACTTCCCCAGGGTCAAATAGCTACTACATGTCTGAGGCCAGATTTGAACTCAGGAAGTAGAATCTTCCTGACTCTAGACCCAGAACTCCATCTACTGCACCACCTGGTTGCTCACCAATTAAAGGTGTTATAATCATTTTTATTGGTAGTTTAAGCAATGAACAATCTACTCATGGATAACGCTGGCCATAAATGGAACAGACTGCTGCATTTTTGGTACTTGAGACTAGACCAGCCCATGTTCCTTTGAGGGCAATACTGATTGAAGAAGATTTTCCAGATGACCACCACAAAGGGACTGGGCAAACCTGATTCTTCTCACCAGTATATATAGAATTCATATTACTCTAGAAAGGAATATGATCCAGACCTGTCAGCCAGTTGCCAGCCTTTCTTATTTCTTCTTCTCTGCAGTAGTAGTAATTTAAAATGCCTCTCTATTTTTGCTATTTTGAGGGGGGAGATTACCTTCTCTTGTGGGAAGCTGTCTCTACTCTGGGCATAATTCTTATTTCCTGAATAACACTACCTCCCCTCCCCAGTTCCATACACATAGATGCACAAACTCCTTTCTGTCCTTTTTCTGGAAAATTCCACTCATCATACTTATTCATTCTATTTGGGAGGGGAAATTTCCCTGATTAATACCCAGTGCTTCCTTCCCTATGATGTTAGAACTGGCAAACCAACTAAACCTGTCTGAGTGAGATCTCCCTCCCTTCTTATAAAACCCAGATATTAAGTGTTTGGATGTATACCTTTCCAGGCTCTGATGTGTCAACATGTGGGTGTCCAAGTGTGTGGATGTGTCAGCCAACTGCCCTGATGTGAAGGTGTTAGCAGCTTCCTTGAACTGAAGGTGTTAGCCATTGACCTAGTGACATGTTTTCCTTGATGCCCCTGCCTCTATGCTTCTCCTTCCCTCTGCCATCCCCTTTAAACCTCAAATATTCCCTTGTGTGAGTTAAAACTGCTCTAAGCATTTATTGGCCATTCTATTTCTATTGTGAAATCTCCTTTGAGTCTGTAAACTGCTACAGCTGACTGGGACACCAACTTTACAACCATCAATGATATTTGTTGTTGGCTGAAATTTACAGGATGTCCCAGAAGTCTTAGTGCAGTTTTAAAGCTATTAAAGCCTAAAAATTTCACTAAGACTTCTGGGATACCCTGAAAACAAGGCTGTAGGCTTAGATAGTAAGGGAATTAAGTAGCCAATGTAGAGCTGCAAACTTTCCACAGAAATAGGGGTTGTATTTGTCTGTTCTCAATTATCCTACTTTTTCCAATAGTTGAGGTGTTAGAATTTAAAAAATATATATCTATTATATACTCACAAAGTGAAATGTCTTTAACGTTACCAGTGTATTGGGTATTTCCATAAATATTCTCTCCCAAGCAGAACCCCAGGAGGCACTTTTGTTGTGAAGTTATGTGTCATTGTAAAAGAGTCACCAAATTTAACCCCAGCCCATTCCTGAATTCAGAATATTTTATATCAATTATATTTAAAAATATTCAATCTCTGCATGCAATTAAGACTAATTTTGGGGGGCAGCTAGATGGCACAGTGGATAGAGCACCGGCCCTGGAGTCAGGAGGACCTGAGTTTAAATCCGGCCTCAGACACTTAATACTTACTGGCTGTGTGACCCTGGGCAAGTCACTTAACCCCAATTGCCTCACCAAAAAAAAAGACAAATTTTGGATAACTAGTAGTTATCTGCCATATATACATTCAAAAACATAAAGAGGTTATTAATTTCTTAAATATGATCAGGGTCATGTCATTCATTTGGGTACTGAAAGTGTGTTCCCTTAACTAGAAAGCAGGTGGGATTTGTGAAAATCTTCTGGGCTGTGTCATGGATTCATACCCAGAGTCTGATAAATGTGTCCCTATTTCATGAATTTAGAGATTCATCTGATACATCTTTCTGTTCAGAATTCTAATCCACCCCCCCATCTGCTGGCAGAATTTAAAAACCTTTTTTTTCCCTTTCAAACCACATCTCCAAAAAATACCTGAGAGGAGAAGCAATTGCAAGACCCAAGCAGAAAAGAGATGATTTTCAAAAAAGATTGAGACCTTTGGAAAGATAATTAAGATCCTTGCAAAAGTTTCTCATTTCAACTTGTTTTGAACTTTGTGTGATGGTTAGGGTCAACTTTCAGTTCACCTGGATCAGCTGAATTCCAACCAGTAAGGGGAAGGAGGGGAAAAGAGAGGAGAGAAAATGTGAGGGAGAACAAAAGCATTTGTGCTTGAAGTGGAAACTGCCTATTTTCATTCTCCTTTAACTGCCTTTTAAAATTAAGTTTGCACATTACTTTAAATATCCAAAACTTTATGGTGAAAAGTAAAACTTGGACAGTAAGGAGATCAAATCAGTCAATTCCTAAAGAAATTAATTCAGACTATTCAGAACAAATACTAAAACTGAAGCTTAAATAATCTGGCCATAGAATGAGAAGACAGGACTCATTGGAAAATAACCCAATTGGGGAAAGACTGAAGGCTAAAGGAGAAGAGAATTGCAGATGATGAAATGGATAGATATTGTCATGCATGCAATGAACACGAGCTTGACAAACTTTAGAAGATAGTGGAGGACAGACAGACCTGGAGTACTACGGTATATGGGGTCGTGAAAAGTCAAACATGACTGAAGGAAGGAAAAAAATAAGTTCTGAAACTTAGTGATATTGTTTCCTATAAGATTCTGCTCAACTACCATATGAGACCTGTACTGATCCAGTTCCTGTCCCATCTGCAAGCTGGTAGTACTATCCTCTTCAAAATTACCCTTTAATTGTCTTGTATACATAACTGTCTATATTTTATGTAAACTTTTATCAAAGGATGGGGTTCCACCCCCCTATAAATGTTATCATGGCAACTGTATTAAGAAGTTTTCCTGTATTTCCCATTTCCCAGAAATATAAAAATAAGTACTTAATCAATTAGAGAAGATTGTAGAGTTTTAGACCATTAGATCAAGATTAATGATTTCAAACAGGAGACACCTTGGGAATGACTGAAGGAATCAGTGCTCCTTTGGACCTAAAATAAACACCAACCAGCAACAGAAGATAATTTTGGAAGGGAAAAATTCCAGAATTGGAACCAGGCCATAGAAGGGGACATCACTCTTGGTGGAGAGAAAGAGAATTTCTTCTTCTCCTCCTCCTCCCCATTGACCATATCCTCAAAGAGATTGACCAGTAGCAGACATCTCATCCCATTTGGGATCAGTGGGATCAGAGAGACTGAATTAGCAAGAAAAAACACATCCAGCTGGGAGCATAGGGATGCACTGAGGGAAAAAAGAGTAATAGAAATAGTTACTTGGGAAGAGAAGCAACTTCAAGGAGCATGACCCCTAGCATTAGATTAGAGCCCCAACTATGAGCTCAAGAATGAACTTCCAAGACATGAAGTACCCCATGTTTTGAGTTATGCTTCTGTCACACATGGATCCTAAACATTTTCCTCACTTACATTGCACTCTAAGTTTGAGTTTAAGTTTGTACTCTTTCCACCTTTTGTGGAAATGTGTCATTTTATCATGGCAAACCCAGAAATGTTACCCTGATTGACACAAGTTCTAATCAGTAGTAAGATAGGACACAATCAAACCTTTCTCTTGGACTCCTTGCATGTGTTTTTGTTTTTGCTTTTGTTTTGGTCCCCTTATAATGTACTCATTACATACTGTCTTTTGGGGTGATTATTTGACTACATATCTTCTCCCTCCAACTGACGTTAAGCTTCTTGAGGCCAAAGACAGTAATATGCTCATCCTTGCAGATTTATCACATGGTAAGCACTCCAAAATGTTAGTTTAACCAATGAAAGGGTTTTTTTGAAAGTCAGGGTCTTCACTATCATTCAGATGGTATCATTAGACACCTGTCTATACCAACTCTACAAAGTTGGGTTATTTCACTAAAAGTTAGCCTTAGAAACTCAATTTTCTTACTCTAGTAACATCTTACCACATCAGAACTGAGCTATTCAGCAACTTCACCTCCTGAAACAAGAAGTCATCCAAAAAAGACCTTTGAGCAATTAAAAATACCCATCACACCATTCATACAAGAAGTAAATAATCTAATGCTCCATTTATTTAGGCAAGCTTTTCAGGCCCGCTAAGGGACTAATTATTCATTATTTTCACAAATTTCTAATGACCTTATTTTGGTTTATAAATCACTAAGTTTTAAAATCTGAGTCATTTTTAACCCTTCCCACTCCTTCAACCTCTGATATGCAAACCATTAGCCAAGATCTGTTGATTCTACTTACATGATATCACTTGAATTTTCTATCTTCCCTCATACTTTCACCAATCTATAGTTCAGGCCCTACCCATCTCTTAACTTAAATATTGTAAAAATTATTAATTTATCTCTTTTCTCTTATCTGTCCATCACATAGTGCCCCTAATAGCCTTCCCAAACAATATGTATTTAAGTGCCTAATTTGAACATATAGGCAACTCTGCAATTTATTTACCTAGAGAACTACCTTGAGTGTTAAAGTTCAAGTGATGTCCTGAGAAAGTTCCCTCTCCTATACCAAGAAAAGAACCATTCCAATCTTTACTTTCTAGCCCTACTATGTGCAAAATGGTGAACTAGATGTTTTGGATATGAGGACAAAACAGAAGCAGTCTTTGCATTCAAAGAATTTATAGTTTATTACACAGATATGACCACACACAATAACTGCTAAAAAGACATCAGTGGTTCTCTGTTGTCTAAAATAGGAACTCCTAATGATAGGGCAGCAAGTTAGCACAGCAGACAGAGTGCCAGGGCTGAAGTCAGGAAGACACATATTCCTGCCTTTAAATCTGGTTTCATTCATTGAATTGTTGTGTGACCCTTGGCAATTCACTTAATTCTATTTGCCTCAATTTCCTCATCTGTAAAATGAGCTGGAGAAGGAAATGGCAAACCCTCCATTATCTCCCCCAAGAAAACCCTAAATGGGGTCATGAAGAGTCAGCCATGGCTAAAAATGACTGAACAGGTGGCAAGGAATTGGAAATTGAAGAGCTGCCCATCAACTGAGAAATGGCTGAACAAGTTTTGGTATATGAATGTCATGGAATTCTACTGTGCTGTAAGAAACAATGAGCAGGCAGATTTCAGAGAAACCTGGAAGGACTTGCATGAACTGATGATGAGTGAGATGAGCAGAACCAGGAGAACATTGTACACAGTATCATTAACATTATGTGTTGATCAACTGTTATAGACTTGATTCTTCTCAGCAATACAATGGTACAAGATAGTTCCAAAGGACTCATGATGGAAAAGTTTCTCCAAATACAGAAAAAAAGAACTATGTAATATAGATGTAGATTGACCCATAATATTTCTTTTGGTTTTGGTACTGTTGTTTTTCTTTTTTGAGGTTTTCCTTTTTTGCTTTGATTCTTCTCTTATAACAGGACTAATGCAGAAATATATTTAATGTTATTGTACATATATAACCTATATCAGATTACTTGCTGTCTTGGGGAGGAGGGGAGGCAGGGGAGGGAGGGAAAAAATTTTGAAACTAGAAATCTTATAAAAAGAAATGTTGAAAACTATCTCTACATGTAACTGGAAAATAATAAAATACTTTCATAATTATAAAAATAAAAAATAAAAATGACTGAACAACCATAGAATTGCTACTAATGATATAAATTCCTTAGCACAGAATTTAAATCTTTCCACATTTTGACTTTAATCTACCTTTCCAACCTAGTATAATGCCACTCCCCTTTACACTCTCTGATCATTCTGAAATCTACTTATTCAGCCTTAACTTCTCTCCTGACCTCTAGTCTCCCTTCTCCAATTGCCTATTGGATACCTCAAAACCCAATGGCCCCATGATATCTTAAACTCAACATATTCAAACCTGAACCCACTGTTGCCTAGTTGGGTAGATTTTCCCTTCAAAAAGGCTCTTGCATATACTTTCTCTCCTCTAAATTTGACACTACCATGGTACAGGATTTTGTCACCTTACTCCCGGACCATTGCTATAGTCTCCCTGCCTTAAGTCTAGTCCATCTTCCATTAAGCTAACGAAGTGATATTCCTAAAGTACAAATCTATTCATGTCACCCTCAGTTCTTCCACTCAAATAAACTCTACTGAGTCACTATTGCATTCAGGATCAAATATAAAAGTCTCTGCTTGGTGTTCAAAGTCATTAACAATCTGTTCCTTCCTCCAGCTCCCACATTTCCTCACTGTTCTACTATCCGATGACACTTATGCCCTTGCTGGTTCCTCATACTCCATCCTCAAATCTTCAGAATCTGGCCATTTTCACTTGACATGCCCTCTTGAAACTCCCTCCCCCCCATATCTGGTATTCTCTTCCTCCTCATTTCTACCTCTTAGCTTCCATTGGTTCCTTCAAATACAAAATCTAAAATCCCATCTTCTCCAAGATACACTTTAATAATTTATCCTTAATTCTAGTGCCACCCTTCTGTGCATTGTCTCTAATTTATCCTGTTTTTATCTTGTTTATTTACATGTTCCCCCTCCCCCACTATAATGTGAAATCTTTGAAAGCAGGGTCTTTTAATTTTTTCTCCCTTTCTTTGTATCCCAAGGTTTGATATAGTGACTGGAATATAATAGTTGCTTTATACATTTTTCTTGATCTACTCTTTGTCAATCTCTTCCTGACCTCTCTCCTGCATTTGTTCAAGCTATGCTCCAAACCTGGAACATACTTCCTATTCTTCTCTGCCTAACAAAATACTTCTCTTTCTTTAATGGATAACGGGCCATCTTCTTTGTGAAACTTTCCCTGATGCTGCCAGCTGAAAGGGTTCTTTACTTCAAGTTCCTTATTGAACATTTTTCTTAGATCTCTCCTTTCCTCAACACATTTTATGCTAATTTCCCCCATGTCTCATCCTCTAACCACCTCCCATATTAGATGATAATTTCTCACAAGGTAGAAACTGTGCAGTTTTTTATCTTCATGTTCTACAACCAAAAAACAGTGGCTTGTGCATAGTAAATGCTTTATAAATGTTAAATTAAAGCCCCATGCAAATTGGAAACAATGAATTAAAATCAAGGAAAAGACTTCTAAGGGCAGACAAAGAAATGGATTTAAGAAGTAGCATTTGTCAGCAATGAAGAAAAGAGGAAAATGACTAAAAAAAGGGGAAAACATACAAAAGGCATACCCCCAAAGCATAGCAATCTGGGACAATTATTGTATAGGCAAATAACTCTAACCACCCATAGAAATTATATGGGCTTCAGTGTATTATAATCCAGTCAAGTAACTTATTTTAATTATGATGACCCAGAATTATTGAGAAAAGTGTAAATTATGTTAAATATACTTCATTGAAAAAGGCAAGAATGTGTGATATACTATAAAAAGTTTTATTGATATATTTCATTTCTAACATTACAAGCATTTGTAGTATATCTTCATCCATGAAAGTTCTTGTGAATCAAAGTAAAACAATTAAATAAATTAAATAAAACTAATAATATAATGATCTCATATGAAAGTTAGTGTAACATTCTAGCATTTTTTTTTGTGGAGGCAAAAAACTATGAATGAAAGGAATGCCTATCAACTGAGAAATGGTCCAATAAGTTGTAGAATATGAATATGAGGGAGTAATATTTTACTGTTCAAGATGAGGAAATAGATTATTTCAAATAGTGGAAAGATATATGAACTGATGTAGATTGAAATGAGTAGAACCAGAAGAATAACTTATACTATGACATCAATATTTCAAAAATGAACGTTTTTAAGACACCTATAAACTGATGAAGAATGGAATGGAAGAACTATTTATTCAATAACAACTGTGTTAAAACTGACAACTTTGAAAGTTGTGAGAAGTATGATCAATACAATGACCATCTGTGATTACAGAAGACCAATAATGAAATATGCTAACCACCTCCTGATAGAGGTGACAGATTTAATGTTCAAGGATTACCTCCTGAAATAGTAAGAATAATAAAAGTTATGGGATCTACAGGAACAGAACCTCCTCTCTGGAAAACTCCACTATCTAGAGTGATTCATTCCTCAAGAATTAGACATTGCCAAGTTTTATCATAATTCCAGAACAATGGGTAGTTGTGGGTATTTTTTTAATGTCATAGATGGTTTCCTGTTTAACTTCCTTTGTTTGTTTTATTCCTTAAAAGCTATTTTAGCCACTGTTTAAAATGAAAAAAGAAGGTAAGTTATGTGGTTGTACTCATAACCACTTTCTCCAGTTCTATACAGAGTTGGAAAGAATACCTGGAATGACTCTGCCTTTTTGCTCTTTTTCCTTAACAAAATTAATTTTTGAAAAAAATATTATTTTGAACTTAACAAGCACCAAATAGAATTAGTATATATATGCAAATGTATATGTACATATAGTATATATGTATACATGTGTATATGTATATATATATATAACTAGTAGAACAGAATATGTATATATATGAAATTGCTAGTCTGTTATTTACTGCTTGCTATTCTTTATGTATATGTATATGTATATGTGTATGTGTATGTGTATGTGTATGTGCATGTGCATGTGTATGTGTATGTGTATGTTTATATATGTAGATATCCAGAGAATCTTTATGCTTGTCAGACTTGGAATTCAAGAGAATCAAAAATATTAAAATAAGTGTTGAAGAGGGCAGATGTGAGAAGATTACCATAAATGAATGAATCAAGAACTTCAAAGAAGAGCAGGAGTAAAGGCTATTATCAAGGAAATGTATGATTAAAAAAGGAGATGGACTGGTCCCATAGAGAGACAGGCAGATGGAGATAACAGACGGCCCAAGTACTCCAGTGGCATCCTGATGATGTCAGGAGAATCTGAGGAAAGTTCTTAACACCTTGAATAGATTTCCTTTGCAAAACATGCCAAAAGATGGATAAGATTTATAAATTATGGGCATGTCTGGACAGGATAGCATCTATATTATTGGAAAGAACCTCCAAATTAATGAAATCCATTTAAATATGTGAATTAACTTTTAGGATGTTCTTCCTTATACTATGACTAAATTTGCCTATTTATAGCATTTACACATTGTTTTAGGTACTTCCCTCTAGAGTCAAGGTAGAAAGGGTTAACCCCTCTCCCCCAATATGTAATATAAGAGCAATATAATGTAAGAAATTGTGTATTCATATATTATTCATGTAATATGAGAAGTTTTTTGGATCTGATTTTTACAACAGCAGTATAATTTTTCAATTAGTATTTGTTATATTAAGAAATTGGTCTACAAATGGGTATACTGGAGCCACATCATTTTAGTTTATGGGAGTCCACAGTTAAAAGTTTCAGTGTGAACATTTGCATCTCAGAAATTGGTAAATGCTATAAATAAGTGCCTGATTTGTTTTTGTGTTGGTTGCATAGGCTTAAGAAAGTAATAGAGATTAAACTTAAAAAGTGTATAGTGGATATATCCACCCCCTCTCCCCTACTGCCAAAGCTGATTGTCAAACATTTAGTAGAACATCCCTATCGAGAAGCATGGATCCATCTTCCCCATACCCTACCCATATAGTAGCACAAAATGGGGCAAATCCTCTAGCTTTTTTTTTTTCTGCAGTATCTATGGAGGTTGACAATTCCTATTCTTCCTATTTCTTGGTTGTGGTGAAGATCAAGTGAGATAAGAGCTGGAATAGTGCTTTGAAAATCCAAACATTTAAAATGTAATTTAGTGCTTATACAGAATCATAACAATAGAAATTACTCTATTAGTTCACACAGATTGTAGAAGGCCTCTCAGTTTTTAACTATCCTCCTCACTCATCCCAATATTCTATCTAATATACTTAGTAGGAATGACTTGACTGTCAAAGCGTACTTTAGAAAAACTTTTTTTTTTTTACCGTGTTTGGTTTTTTAAAAAATAAAAGTATTTTATTATTTTCCAGTTACATGTAGAAATAGTCTTCAACATTTGTTTATATAAGATTTCCAATTTCAAATCCTTCTCCCTCCCTACCATCCCTCCCCCCCTCCCCTAGACAGCAGGTAATCTAATTTTGGTTACATATACATAAGAACATTAAACATATTTCTGCATTAGTCATGTTATAAGAGAAGAATCAGAGCAAAAAGAAAAAACCCTCAAAACAGAAAACCAACAGCACCAAAAACAAAAGAAACAGTATGGTCCAATCAGCATCCATATTCCACAGTTCTTTTTTTTTTTTTCTGGATTTGGAGAGCCTTTTCCATTATGAGTCCTTTGGAACTTTCTTGTACCATTGGATTGGTGAGAAGAATCTAGTCTATCACAGTTGATCAACACATAATGTTGATGATACTGTGTATAATATTCTTCTGGTTCTTCTCATCTCACTTATCATCAGTTCATGCAAGTCCTTCCAATTTTCTCTGAACTTCTCCTGCTCATCGTTTCTTAAAGCACAATAGAATTCTATTACATTCATATAACACAACTTGTTCAGCCATTCCCCAGTTGATGGGAAGCCCCTCAATTTCTAATTCCTTGCCACCACAAAAAGAGTAGCTATAAATATTTTTGTACATGTGGGTCCTTTTCCCTTTGGTTTATTTTCTTTTAAAAATATTTAATCTAATCATTTTCAATACCTAGGCTTTTAATTCCTAAATGCATAATTGGAATAGATTCATAGAACATAAGAGATGCAAAGGAGATCATGTTGATCAACACCTTCATGTTGCTATAATACTCTATAATAAATCTACATTCTTATTAGGGTGTTAGATAAAACTATCCATGCATGCCCAAATCTTCCATGTCCTTTTTGAAGTTCACCACCCAATGATTCCCACAATCAACAGGGGGATTTTACATGTTCCCTTTCCATTGAATGCATACTAATGGAGTATGAAGGCACCTGATTGCTCTTGCTTAGAAACTGCTGTTCTGTCATTTCAGTTGTGTCTGACTCTTTGTGACCCCATTTGGGTCACAGACTAATGGAGTAGTTTGCCATTTCCTTGTCTAGCTTATTTTAAAGATGAGGAAAGCAAGACAAACAGGATTAAGGGACTTGGCCAGGCTAATGCAACTATTCAGTGCCTGAGGCCAATTTTGTTTTTGTTTTTGTTTTTTTTTGTTTTTTGTTTTTTAGTGAGGCAATTGGGGTTAAGTGACTTGCCCAGGGTCACACAGCTAGTAATCATTAAGTGTCTGAGGCTGGATTTGAACTCAGGTACTCCTGACTCCAGGGCCGGTGCTCTATCCACTGCGCCATCTAGCTGCCCCTGAAGCCAATTTTGAACTCAGGAGGATAAGTCTTCCTGACTTCAAGTCTGGCCTTTTATCCACTGCACTACCTAGCTGCCCCTGCTATGAGACTAGCCCACCTTTATTTATCTATGAAAAAAGTTAAGGCCTGAGGGAATTAATTGACTTGAACAAGAATAAAGGAGAAAAAAAAAGGAAAACCAGCTAGTTAGTTACTAAACTAGGACTATGACTACATCTCTTGACTCCTAGGCTAGTCTTTTTCTTTCTATAATGTTGCTTCTGTTGTCACTTTTACTATTTAGACAATATCACAGTCTTGTTCATCTCTTCTAACACTCCCACCCCTCTGTAACTATCTACTGACCCAAGTCTCATTTTGCCACTTATCTAAAACTGAAAAAGGAAGCAACACTATCCTTTGAAGATTGTGTATTTTCCAGTAATTAATTGATAGAAGGTCAAACAAATCTAATTATTTTAAATAAAGTAGTCATCTGAACAAATCCACAAAATGTTTAAATACCCCCAAAACACTGAGTAAAGCCATTAGAAATGTTAAATTCTATTACATGGCATACTTACCAGATTTTCAGTGAAACTGGATTGTGATGACCTTTTGGAGTGGGTTCTCCCTTCATATTCCTGCTCTTAGAATTAATTATAGAGTCAGCTAAATGGGCTTTCTTTAATATACCCCTGAGTTTGGTCAGGTGGAATATGCATATGAGGTTATATCAAAGAGGCCTTCCAGAAAATGCTCTCTGACTTTGAATGAATAATTCTTTAGTATTTCTTTTTCCCTCCATTGGCCTTTTACCTATTCAAATTAAATATTTTCCAGGATGCCCAAGTTATATCAGCTGTCAAAATGAGAGGGAAACAGACTAGCACTTCAGGTACACATGGGAGAAAAACAACAGGGGAGTTGAGTTTGGAGGGAGCAGACAGTCAATACAGAGAATTTCTGTAATAGAAGCTTGAAGGAGGCTGTGTTCTCCTACCTCTTCCAATCATGTGAACAAGTGAACAAAATAAATTATATGAATATCAGTAGGATAACAGCCAAGTCAAATTCTTTCAAAGTTTTGCAGGATTGCAAAGTCAAACAACCATGAAAGACTTTAGAATTCTGATCAACACAATGACCAATTGGATTCCAGAGTGCTGATGATGAAGCCTGCTACCTGCCTGCTGACTGAAAAGTGATGATCTTAAGGTACAAAACAAGACAAACTATTTTTAACATGAGCGGTGCAGTAATTTATTTTGCTTCACAATACATATCTATTACAAGGGTTTGTTTTGATTTTTATTCAGTGGGAGGGTAGGTGGGAGAGAAAAATATTTTTGTTCATTGAAAAAAGAGAGAATAAAATGCCAAAAAAAAAAAACATTCTTGGGGCTAGCAACGAAGTACATACATGGAAAACAATTTTAAACCCCTTTCCTTTAAAGAATCTTGTTTCTCTATTAAGGCTATTAAGGGAAAAAATGAAGAGATTGAAACAGCCATAAACCTTTTAATAAAGCTACCAAGACTATAGGCTTAGGAGAAAAACAGTAGATAACAAGGGCGCTCTGTAATAAGAGAGAAGCTGGACAGAATGAGGGACCTTTTCAGGGTTCTACAGAATTCTGACAAGTCCCTGGCCAATATTTCTCTTTCAATGTTTAGAAAAACACTTCTCATTTCTCTAATTGACTCAAGCCTTAGTATACTTACCAACTTAATTGGAAATGGAATGTGGGAAAACTTCAAAACATACTGTTTCAATTATCTTGCCTAGTGGTCTTTCTTGGTTACCTTTACTGTTACCTTCCCTTTGCAATGCCAAAAATAAGGTACTTTTATTTCCTTTGAATGAAATTTTATGCTCTTTGCATAGAATTTTACAGCCAGGTTACCGGTGTTTACAAGTTAGAGATTAAAATAGCTTATTGACATGTTTACTTGTGTTTTAATTAATTATTTTGACAAAAATGTACTATATGCTGGGAATTTTGTTTTTGTTTTTGTTGTTCTTATTATTGAGTTGTTTCAATCATGTCTGACTCTTTGTGACCCCTTTTGGGATTTTCTTGGCAAAGAGACTGGAGTGATTTGCCATTTCCTGCTTTAGCTTATTTTACAGGTGAGGAAACACAGGCAATCATGATTAAGTGACTTGCCCAGGGTCACCCAGCTAGTAAGTGTCACAGGCTGGATTTGAACTCATGAATATGAGTCATCCTGACTTTAGGCCCAATACTTCATGTACTTTTTGGCACATATTAAAGATACAAAAGCTAAATATATTTTTTCTTTGCCCTCCTCTTTCTTAACTTCTCTCTAATATTTGAACCTGTTCAACAATATCTTCTTCTGTGAATTCTCTCCTTTCTGAGTATTCAAGGCACCTTTCTTGGCTCTTCTCCTACCTGTCTGGTCATTCCTTCTTAGTCTGGCCTTTAGGACCACCCTAGGGTTGCCTTAGAATTGCTGACACTTCAGACAAAGTTAACACTTGCTATTGTAATAAATTCAATTTCTTTAAGATATGTCCTTGACCTGCCCTGACTTTCTTCATCCTGAGCTTCCATTTGGTTTATCAGGGACTTGAGCCAAAAACCATTTCTAATTCATATATGTGCTTGCCTACACTTTAGATTTGCTTACTTGCATGTTCCCTTGCTTTAGCTATACATTCTCATTGATAGATAGATATTACTGCCTAAATCTCAAAATGTCCAGGTGGTGGGAGAGGTGTCCAGATGTTTTTGTAACCTGTAGACAAGCAAATGAATTTCCCGTGAGATGACATGAACCTTGATTGCACTCCAAAATACTCCCTTTCCGAATTCAACATGTCTATCGTGTTAACTATTTATTGTTAGGAATCTGACAGGTGGAAATGGAGAGCTGTCTTTGATATCTTTACTTGACATGTAGGCTAAGAAGAGGATGATGGTCAATGCATAAAAATCACTGGCCTCATGTAGCTGAGATAGTACTCTGCTGTAATGAAAGTTGAACTCCAATTAACTTTTCATTAGCAGAAAAGGGAATTTTAGAAAAAAAAAACCAGCAAGTGAGAATGGCTAACAGTGATGGGAAATCAGAGATCATTCATTATTCATAAGTCTCACCTTGGAAGGCTTGCTTTAATCAGCCATTATAAATAATCAAAAGGCAGGAGAAACTTTTGAGACATAATCACTTTTATAGAAATGTTATTATTTCACTCTCCAGGTACAAGATTAATAGAGGGGACACCCAGGGGAACATTAGCTATGCTAATAATGGGTTCATTTGATGAAATAAGCATGTAAACAAATGAAACTAGTTGACCCAGGATCTATTGAGTAGTTTCAGCAAAGTTAGTTGGGGAAAATATTATATAAGCTCCATTTTCAAAGTTATTTGGAACATTTTACATAGTCTATGTACTAAGTCCAACATCAATATGGTGAGCCTCCAGGCTGAAAGGAACAAATCAAAGCTCCCATGATGATCAGTAGTTGGATCAGGCTTAGAGGCACCCCTTGCATTTCTAGCTTGGGCAAAATGTGGAGACCTGGTCTTAAAAAAGAAAGCAAAAAGCAAACAAAAAACAAAATAGAAAGGGTGATATTATCTCTCCATTTAAAATAAGTACTAAAAGTGAGGTAAATTTTCTTTGGTAAATCGTCATCTTTGTTAGATGGACTTAAAATTGGCCTACAAAATAAATATAGATTTGGTGGGGAATAAAATGCCATACAGGCATGCCTCATTTTATTGTGCTTAGTGTTATTGTATTTTACAGATGTTGCATTTTTTGTACAAAATAGAAAGTCTGTGGCAACTCTGCATTGAGGAAGTCTATGGATGCCCTTTTCCAATAGCATGTGCTAATATGTTTCTGTGCCACATCTTGCTAATTCTCACAATATATCAAATGTTTTCATTATTATTTTACCTATCATCTATGATCAGTGAACTTTGATTCACTACTGTGATTGTTTTGGGGTCCCACATACCATTTCCATAAAAGATGGTGAACTTAATGGATAAATGTTGTGTGTGCTCTGACTACTCCACTGATCAGTCATTCCTCTGGCTCTCTCTCTCTCTCTCTCTCTCTCTCTCTCTCTCTCTCTCTCTCTCTCTCTCTCTCTCTCTCTCTCTCTCTCTCTGGCTCTGGCTCTCTCTGGCTCTGTCTCTGGCTCTTTCTCTCCCCCCCCCTCCCTATTCCCTGAGGCAGACCCATACTGAAGAATATTAAGTCAGCTTAGTTCTTAAAGTAGCAGCAGGATTTGACTCCAATTTTGAAGGAAAAAAAAAAGTTTTACTGTGAGTAAAATGCTATCAAACAGCATCAAATGTAACAGAAATCTTTCATGAAAAGAAGAGCCAATCAATGCAGCAAACTTCTTTGTTGTCTTATATTAAAAAAGTGCCACAGATACCCCAACCTTACGTAACCACGACTCTGATCAGTCAGCAATCGCCAGCAAGGCAAGACTCTCCATCAGCAAAAAGAATATGACGCGCTGAAGCCTCAGATTGTAGATTGCATTTTTAGCAAGAGAGTATTTTAAATTATGGTATGAACAATGTTTCTTATACATAACATTATTACACACTTATTAGACAATGACCTAATGTAAACATAACTTATATCCATTCAGAAACAAACAAATAAATATATGTATATATACAAACATAAACACATACACACATAGGTGTGTATATATGTTATGCATTTATGTATGTGTTTATGCATATGTATACATACATATATTCATAGACATAATTATATTTCTTATTAGACATCAAATATAATAAATATATACTTATATTTAATACATAATTATTATTATATTGTATTATATTACATTACATTATATTGTTATGTTATTTATGATGTCATGCTGTGTTGTATTATGTTATGCTACTTTACATTGTTATATTACATTACATTTATTGTATCATATTATATTGCATTGCATTGTATTATGTAAATATATTTTTATTATTATGTATTTTATTATTAGATGCATTATTATATATAGTGTTTCTTTTATGAATGTGTTATTTTTATTTTTGGTGGGGAAATGAGGGTTAAGTGACTTGCCCAGGGTCACACAGCTAGTAAATGTCAAGTGTCTGAGGACAGATTTGAACTCAGGTCCTACTCCTGAATCCTGGGCCAGTGCTTTTTCCACTGCGCCACCTAGCTGCCCCCGTGTACATTTTTATTTAGGAGATGATGCCATTATGGATCTGACATTAATATAATGTATACCTTGATATTACACTATCCCCAACTTCCTACCCTTCAAGTAGTGAGCAGTTGTGTCTGTTTAATAGGTAAGAGGATATCTTACCAAAAGGGACTTTCTGGCATATCAAATCCATCCCTCTCATTTTATGGTTACTTGGTCAAAATCATGTAGCCAGAAATAGTGGAACTAAGCTTCGCATGTAGGATCTCTTGCTCCAAAGCCAATGCTTTCCTGTTAGGTCATCATTTCTCTCTCAGGGTATACTCTATAATTGTGGGCCTGGGTTCTTGTTGCATTTTCCTTCATTCAAAGCTAACAAAGTTGCTCTGAGGGATATTATATCTGGAACTTTGCCTCATTGGCACCCTGATCTAACCAACTCAGCTAAATGGCTTTTTAGGATTCATAAATGCAAATTTCTAAGCTCCAGATTAGTTAGACAAGCTGCCTGGGTATATTTTCACCTTATTTAACTTCACTATCGTAAAGGATTCTTTTCTAATGTGACCATGATTCTAGATGCCACATTTCTGCATCACTGAATTATTCATCCTCATTCATCACTAAAAGTTCACTGTATTTTATAGCAAACATAAAATATAATGAAAATGGGAGAAAAATGTGACTATGTACTGATTTCACATGTACACACATTTATGTGTTTGACACAAAAGATAAAGGTTTAATGTTTTAAGTAGTATTGGAAGGCAGTACTAACACTTGGCATGTCTTACCAGATGCAAGGCCATTGTATATTTACTAATTAAAGAACTTCTTTTTCCATGGGTCAATGGGGAAAGCCCAAGTTAGAAGGAAAGAAGCTGTAAACCAAAAGCACTGCCAAGTCATTTGGCAGAAAGCCTAAAAATCCTGAGAGCTGAAGATCTGAAATGAATAGGTAAAAACAGTTACTAATCAGATAATTCAGAAATAAGAGAATCTGCTCCAGATTAGGCAATAAAAATCCAAGAAGTAGCAAGACATCAACTGTTATACTCAAGCTGCTCTGAAGATTAGGTCTTTTTAACTGTAGAGAATTGTGAATGATGTTCTATTTAGTCATCACATGGACATATGCTTCTTTCTGACTCTTCCATCCTTGATCAGTCATTTACCATCTAGTTTATAAGTCAACTGTCTTGTATCCATTTTCTTATATCTATTTGTTCTTATATTTGAGAGACTAAGCCATCTTTTTTTTTTTTTTTTTGCAGGGCAATGAGGGTTAAGTGATTTGCCCCGGGTCACACCACTAGTAAGTGTCAAGTGTCTGAGATCAGATTTGAACTCAGGTCCTCCTGAATCCAGGGCCGGTGCTTTATCTACTGAGCCACCTAGCTACCTCCATGACTAAGCCATCTTTGTTCATACATAGCATAGACTTTTAAGGAGAAACAGGAAGCCCCCCCTCCCTCCCCACATATATAAAAAAGAAAGAAGGAAGGATGAAAAATATTTCCACCATAACACCATTCTACCTTTAATCCTTCATTCCCCTTCATTATCTCTTTAAGGTTATTCTACACAATTGGGATTCCTTTCTGTCCTCCTCTAAAGCAATAATGGTCTGTTACTAAGGGTCTAGGAACCATTCTTAAACTAGTTTGAATGTAACCATAATGTTTTCCTCTGAACATGTAGTAGACTTCAACAGCACTAGAGCTTATGAGTTTAACAGGCCAAGAAAATGTCAATGGAAATAGGACAGGGAAAAGTAGTTTCTACTATGACGTGCTGAAGAAAAAACATAGTAGAGCTTTGAAGTATGCAAAGGGGGAAAAAGGTAGAGTTTGGCAACTAGTAGATGGGGATAAAGGTACAGGGACCCTAGGAGGTAGATTAGATAGAAAGTCAGAAAAGGAACAGTGACTCAGGAAGGCATCAAGAATAGATTTCATCTATTTGAACGCAAACCTGGGTGGGATATGTTAGAGGGGACATGATAGCATTCACAGGGTATTCACATTACTATAATGATGAGCCAGAATCTATTGTATTTCTTGAGTAATTAAAGATTTCTTTGAAATATGTGTTTAAAGTATGTCTCAATCTGCTACTGCATCAACGTTTCGCTACTGAATTAAATTTAATTCATTTTCACAATTCAATAGAAAATGTTCATTGAACACCTATGAGCAAATTATTGTGCATGACCCATTGTTCATACAGCTAAAGAAAAATATACTCTCCAAATTAAGTACCATGTCACTCCTCACTGATTCCCTATCTAAACTCCTCCATTTGACATTTAAAGCCCTGCACAAATTGGCTCCAGCTATTCTAGGTTGATTCCACATCATCCCTTCTCATGTGCTCTACACATTAGGGGTTAAATTGGTTTCCCAATCAAGACATTCCAAAATTCATTCTTAAGACTTTCTCTACCCTGCCTCCCTCATATGTGGTATGTCATTTCTTTCTCATCTCCACTTATTACAATCTCTAGCTTTCTTTAAGGATTAATACAGACTTGCCTTCTTCAATTGACTTTTTTATCCCCCCACTTGTTATGCATCTGTTTAGGGCAGCTAGGTGGCATAATGGATAGTGTACTAGACCTGAAGTCAATCTGTGAGTTTAAATGTGGCCTCAGACACTTACTAGCTGGATGACCCTGGGCAAGTCACTTAACTCTGCCTCAGTTTCCTCATATGTAAAAAGAGCAGGAGAAGGAAGTGGCAAACCACTCTAGTATTTTTGCCAAAAAAAAAAACCCTAAATGGCATCATTAAGAATTGGACATGACTGAAAAAAAACAAACAATAACATTAGTCTATAAGCTCTTTGAAGGGAAATACCATGGCTTCTTCACCCTTGTACCAGTGTACCTAATCAAGAGGTAAACATATAAATGCCAACTATGTGACAAGCAGTATGCTAAGCACTAGGAATAGAAGTACAAATTTAACAATACCTTTCTTCTTAGGGGTTACTTTTTACTAAGGAAATATACCATGTTTATAAATGTTGTGTCTATTATTCAGTTATTTCAGTTGTATCCAACTCTTTATAACCCCATTTGGGCTATTCTTGGCAAAGATATTGGAGTGGTTTGCCATTTACTTCTCAAGTTCATTTTACAGATGAGGAAACTGAGCCAAACAGGGTTAAGTGACTTGCCCAGGGTCATACAGCTAGTAAGTGTCTGAGGTCAGATTTGAACTCAGGAAGATGAGCCTTCCTGACTCAAAACCCAGCACTCTATCCACTGCACAGCCTATGTGACCTTATAGACTAATAGGGGAAAATAAGTCATGTCCATGCTCTTAAATAATATATCTATATCTGAAGGTATAGACATAAATAGATCTATACACATATATATACACATATGTGTCATCCTTTATTTACATATGCATGTATGCTAAATTAGGTTACTCAGAGTTCATCAATTTGACTGTTATCCCTTACTCACACAGCATGATTATCCCAACTCATTCTATAGTCTAATTTTCTCAATGATATCTTGTAGTAGAGAAGCCCCTTTAGAGGAGGTGGCATTGAAATGGGGCCAGGCATGATGGCTAGGATTTCAACCAGTAGAGATGTGATAAGAGGGCAGAATAGTTAGGAATCATGAACAGTCTGTGGTAAGGCAAGGAGATTGTGAAACCATGAGGTATCACATTCAAGAAAAGGATATTTTTGTTTGTTTGTTTGTTTTGTTTTGGTTTTTTGGTAAGGCAATTGGGGTTAAGTGACTTGCCCAGGGTCACACAGCTAGTAAGTGTTAAGTGTCTGAGGCCGGATTTGAACTCAGATACTCCTGAATCCTGGGCTGGTGCTCTATCTACTGCACCACCTAGCTGCCCCGAAAAGGATATTTTTAATGAAAATCAAAGAACTGCTGAAACAGAGGCGTAGATGACACATGCCTATTGATCTAAAGGAGATATTACCCGTAAAATTTGGCCTGATGCTAAGAGACATTGCTAAACATTCTTTTATAGGGAATTCTTTTTTTTCCCCCAATTTGAACATTTGAGTGAGGCATCCACTGTCACCATGGAGAACAAATTTGTTAGGCATATATCTCCCTGTTTTATAGCTCTGATTTGATGTTAATAGTCAGAGAGTCAACAAAAATTATGTTCTCTATGGGTGTATTTATTAAAAGGAATCTTTTCTGATATTAAAATACATGAGTGATTCTTCCTGTAAGTCTAATTTGCCCTACTAAGTTAAATTCTTTTTTTAAAAAAATCCCAATAATAAATTCTGTAGGACCTCCTGTTCTCTGTGCCTTTCAATTTATAAAGTTGTCATCTGCTATAGAGCATAATTTGCAAAATGTGACTCTATCTTTCTCATATTTTCATCAAGGCTATGGCCTATAAATGCTAAGGTCTTAGAGATGGTGAGTTCCTCCAGATGCTGCTGTTTAAGAATGCTATTGTGCTAATTGCATCAAACCCCAGAACATTAATTTTCATCATGAAGTGTTCTATCTTAAATGAGATCCAGTGATTATTTAAAGGAGATCAGCCGAATAATCTATTATGTAGGGGGAAGTAATTGGATGAAAAATGCCTATGTTTCTGGACAATGATACATAGTTGTAATGCCAGCTTGTACATCAGTGCATGATTTTGTGATGTGAGCTGCAGATGGACACTGAGTTGAACTTAAAATTGAATAGGAGGAGGGGAGGTAAACTACTTTTAGGAAAGTGTATAATATTTTTAATGATGCCAAGCTGCTTTCTGATACAAAACTATATCTTTGCAACATGAATGTTCCTGAGATATTGCTCTACAAATGCAAAATAAGTAATGCCACTGTTGTTTAATAGACATTAATAGAATTTAACATTATGGGTCACCCAAAGGCAATGAAAAGATACTTGGGATGGGAGGATAAATAAGCTGCAGCATACTTTAAATAAGGACATGCTAAAGAAATGGAATTGAGGGATGTCATTGAAAAAATGATGCAAAAAGGGGAGTCAGTCTTGTATAGTGAGTGAGGGATAATGGACAGACAACTGCCCTACTGAGAACTTCTACCTGGAAAAAATAAAACCCTTGAGGATAGCCATCTATAAATGAGGACTTTGGACTAAATGACCTTCGAGTTCCCTTTTCTTTCTAGATTTGTGCTTCTGTAATCCAAAGATACGTATGAGTTATGGTCTACTCTCATGGACAGACTATTCATATCAATGAGATCACAGATCCACCAATGTTTTTAAGCAAAACAATCACTGTAGTTGTTTCCTTTAGACTTCTGGATCTTAGTCACTGCCTCAGAAGGTATATCTCTTAAGGGACATTTTAAAAGTGATATGTGTTTGCTGGGCATGATGGCACATGATTGTAATAACACCAGCTACCTGGAAAGCTAAAGCTGGTGTATGTCTTGAGTTTGGGAATTCTAAATTATAGTGGGCTAAGCCAATTGGTGGTCTTCACCAACTTTTGTATCGATATGATGAGCCCCTGGGAGCCCAGGAGGCCACCAGTTTGCCTAAGGAGGATCAGATCTGCCAAGGACAGAAGTAACACAGGTCAAAGCTCCCATGCTAATCACTGGTGGCATTGGATCTGTGAGTATGCCTTTCATTTCCAGCCTTGCCAAGAAGGAAAGACAAAGTATTTTTTAAAATGGCATCTTTTTACCCCAACTATCCAAAGGAAAACCAAGGAGTAATGATACTCCCAAAGTGCCCTTGTAACAGGAACAACTACTTTCCAGAATATTCCTTCCCAGTGATCAAATGCTTACATTTTGTTCATCTTTGGCCAAAGAAACCCTGATTTTTACAAAATACGGCACTAAGGCCACATCTTCACTCTTAGTTACTTTATCTTACAAAAGTTTTTGATGACTTTGCTTAGGTGTGACTTAATGTAACTGTGTTTTATATAAAGAAAATAGTCTCCATATGTTTCTCCTGATTTCATAGCCAAAACATTTTGTATGCAGGTTGGAAAGGTTTCCCACCGGGTACACTCTCCTGGTCACAAGTCATGGTTAAAAATGCTTTGGAAACGTTTGGCTGTCTTTTCAGGCCACAAGAAAACATTTATTTTAGCTGTAATGATTGCAAAATGTTGTTGGATTCGCCATCCAATTATGAGCCCTGTCATACAATTGACATCTTTAGTTCTGTCTGGTGAGCTAGTGTTAAGTTCATATTTCTGATAACCTGTTCAGGCTCAAAGGTAAAAGAAAAGAACAGAAAAGAAAAGAAAACAATCTCAAGTGCCCCAAACGGGAATGGCTATAAAATATGTGCAATTGATTTCCACGTGTGTCTAAGAAAATCTCAGTGATCCAGATATGCTGCTTTGCCTTCCTGTCTTTCCAGGTCCCCAGAGTAAAGCCCTGTTCCAAAGCCAAGCAATTTTGAAAATTAAAAACATATTTTATTAATAGTTTAAATACAGGAAGAACACAACAGCCTTTCCTGATGATGTAATTGAAACTGATGATTTGAATTAAGAATATGCTAACATCTGGTACTACAAAAAAAATAGCTAAAAAGATTCTTTGGTGAATTAGAATTGGAAAAGGATAATCTCCGTAGTAACATTCATAATTTTTATGTTTTTCAGATAATAGAATCCTATTCCTCCCATCTAAACCTGTATAAATTTTAAATTCTTTGAGTATCAGGCTTTCGAATGAGAAATTACACTCAAGCTTATGAGGAATTGCAATTATGTAAAAGAACTCTCCTTATGTATTCACAGTCATGGGACACAGACAGGAAATCTCTCTCCTTGACATTCTATCAGCATGTTTTGGACAGCTCACAATCAAAGCAAATATGTATTTTACCACCGTGATAGAACTAACTTCACGGAAGAGGCATGTGGGAAAAGGCAGAATAGGCAAGAACTTGGACATGAGGTTAAATTGAGACAGAAACCTTAAAGGGCTAATTTAATAATGTGCTGCCACTAGGCCATTGTCAGGTTTAAAGGGAGTTAAATTGCATTGTGGCAAATTGAAATGTTTACCTGCACATGTAGGGTTTTTTGAAAGGAAATTAAGAACATATCTAAACTTTCCTTTGTTTCATATTTTTCAGAGGGGACCAGGCAGGGGATTGCTCAAGAAAAATGAAAAAAGACAACTTAATAATAGCTCCCTTTGTTCCAAAATTAGCAAAGGAAAAAGGTGGGAACAAGCAAGTTGCATAGTTATTAGAAACAGGACAGTTTGTTTTCTGTCTTGAAAATTATAGAAAATGAGTGCCCAGAATGCAGTGAAGAGATTCCAGATCATTAGCAACGTGACAGAATTTTGGAGGGCAGCTAGGTGGTACAGTGGATAGAAGGCTGGGCCTGGAGTCAGGAAGACTCATATTCCCAAGTTCAAATCTGGCCTCAAACATTTATTAGCTGTGTGCCTCTGTTTCCTCATCTATAAAATGAGCTGGAGAAAAAAAATGGCAAACTAATCCAGTATCTTTGTCAAGAAAGCTCCAAATAAGGTCACAAAGAGTCAGACATGATTGAAAAAAATAGCATCAGTGCAGCAGCAATGACAGTGACAATGACAACAATGACAACAGGAATGACAAAAACAACAATGAGAACCACAACCACAGCAGCAGCAGCAGCAGCAACATTTTGGAAGGAAAGGGAAAGCCCTCAGTGACTTTCAGTAGTATTGCAGTAAAAAGGAATTTAAAAAAAAATCTTCCAAAACTTTCAAAGACTTCCAGGCAATAGATCTCTTGCCCTAGTGAGAGGACATTTGGAGCACTGAGTTTGATTCTGGGCATCACATTTTAGAAAGGGCATTGATAAACTGAAGAGTGTTCGGAACAGAGCAGCCCAGATGGTAAGGGAGTTTTTTGCTTTCTATAGGAGGATTATTTGAAAGAACTGGGGTGGGTCTTGTCTGGAGAAGAAAAATCCCAGAGGGCAACTTGATAGTAAGTATTGGAAGGGCTGACAAATGAAAGAGGGATTACACTTATTTGACTTCTTCCCAGAAGTAAGAGCTGGGAACAATGGATTGCAAAGAGGTGAAATAAGGTTTGATATACAGGAAAACTTTCTCATAATTCAAGTTATCCTCAAGGGGAACAGATTATCTTAGAACGTAGTACGTTTCCCCTCATTCAAAGCCACCAAGGATAGGAGATATTATCACTTGTCAGGTATGTTGCAAAGATGATTCTTGTGCAGATATGAGTTTGACTAAATTCCTTCAGAGTAATTCTGACTCAGTATGGCATAAATACTTGGTGCAACTTTTATTTATCAGTAAAGGTAGCTCACACAGCATGCATGCACTTTTTTTTTGGTGAGGCAATTGAGGGTTAAGTGACTTGCCCAGGGTCACAAGCTAATAATTGTTAAGTGTCTGAGGCTGGATTTGAATTCAGATCCTCCTGACTCCAGGGCTGGTGCTCTATCCACTGTGCCACCTAGCTGCCCCATGCATGCGCTTTTGAGCACAGCTCAGATTGACTTGTCTTCCCAGGGACCCATATAACCTTAAAAATCTTCAAGGACATGGGTTTAGGGTCCAGTTTCAGGTTAGTAAACATTCCCTTCTAGTACATAATATTTATGTATTTTGAGACTTATATCAATTTAGAACCTTCTAGAATCTTTTCCACTGCTTATCTCCATGACTGAAGAAAGAAAAGGGATCCATACAGTATTGAGGTCCATTGAGTGTCTTTTTTTTTTCAGAGGTTGCCTTATATTTGACTATTTTTCTAAAGAATGTGTACCCATATTCTGGGGGTGAAAATCCTCTATGCCACAAGGTTCTTTTACTTCTTTTACTTCTCCTCTCCCCTTCCTGCCCTTGCACAGTAGTCCTTCCTTCCAAGCTTTATTCAAAAGACCTGCCATCTATGAGCACTGTGACTTGGAGCAAATAATTTATTAGGAACCTCAGTTTTTCCATTTATAAAATAGAGATAATAATATCATGGGATTGCAAAGATCAAATGAGAAAACATCTATGTACAATCTTATAAACCTTGATATGTTACATAAAAATATATGATTATTATTATTAGTTCTGGTTAGCATCCTTTTGTCTTCCCTTTAGTTCTGGTCATTTTATAACATGTAGTTTTAATTTGCTTATTCTTTAAACACTGAAAGCATCAATCAAGACAAGTGAGCATGAAAAATGAGGTAAATAGAAGAAGAGCCTTTTACTCTCTGTTAAGAGATTTGTAGAAGATTTGCAGAAGATGGTAAGCAGTGGAACTGGGAACAGAAGCAGATTTTCTAACTGTGATTCAAGGGCTCTTTCCATGCTGCCTCGCCTCCCATCATCTGTGATGATTCTGGGGTGTTTTTAAGGTGCTATGGTGTTTATAGCACAACATAGAATTATGTGCTTCCTGCCCTTTCTGAACTTACTTTTTTCAAAACATTTGTTGAGTGCTTACTGTGTGCTTACAGAGCAAAGGAAATTAGCTTGAATTCTAGGGAATTACATGCTGAATCATAGCTCAGTTCCTCGGGATGCCAGAAATGTGTCATAATGTTATTTCAATGGAGAGTAAAGGAAATGGAATAATTGGATCGTCAATAGAGTATGAGAACTTTGGAATGTGAGGGTGAGTATATGTTTTGTTTGTTTCTCAGATTCACCAGCATGGTCCATTAGAGCCTGAGAGGCTATGCATGGGTGGCACCATGATTATGAAAATTAGCATTGAGAAGGTTCTTTGGAAAGGCAGAGGCGTCTTGCTTCAGATAAGTTTTCCAATGATCCATTTACTTCATTTCTCTCCTGTGTGTAATTAGAAAAAGTAGACTTTTCCTGTATTTTAAAAGTCCTCAGTGCTCCTGATTAAATAATTGCTAATTAATTAATTAATTCAGATTGCCAAATGTTAAACAGCAGGGCTGAAAACACTTTACAATCACACCTCATGCTAACCAGCTCAAGGGGCCCACAGATGCCAAAATGCCTTTTTCCTGCTGTTTTGGTATTTATTTGCAAAATATGAGCCTTTTTGGAGATGTTTACACATATATGATGAGCACATATCAAAACATTCCTGTCTGATGTCTTTGAATGCTTGAAGAAATATTTTTTCTTTTCATTTTCCTTATAAATTATATTTAATTATAATGGTGTAAATTAGGGATGGCTTATAAAGCGTATAAAGCAGTCTTGTTTGAGTGAACTAATGATTGCAATACCTGAAGGCAGAATCAGTCCCATATGGTATTATTAAAGTACTCATAGAAATAATGCTAATAATTAACAGTTATATAGTACTTTATGGTTTATCAAGTACTTTACATATATTATCCCATTTGAGCCTCACAATAGCCCTAAGAAATAGATGGAACAGGTAATGTTATCTATTTGTAGATGAATTAAGTGATGATCAGAAAGATTAATTAATGCATGGTCATATGGCTAATAATTGTCAAAAGTGGGATCTTGAGTCTTCTGGATTCCAATGCTAGCACTCTAGCCACTTCATCAGGCTTCACTGACATGGAAAATCATGAATTTGGGGGGAAATAATGTAGGAAAAACCACCACTATCTTTAATAGATCAAAGCATTGGATAACAATCTCCTTCAATAGAGCTTTCATTTTCTCTTAAAGATTATACCATCCCACTTCTTTGGGTTTATATTTGGATTCTATCCAGAGTGCAATGGCATCAGAATTGAGCTAATATAGCATTGTGGAGCACATGGGCCCCAAACAGTCTATATATACTATGTTAATTCCTCTCCCATGCTGCTTCTGTGACAACAGGGCTCTAAAAGTACAGCAACATGATGATGGCAGCAGTATTTCTTCTAATGGATTCTTTGTTTAACTTTTTTTTGGTGAGTCATTTGCGGTTAAGTGACTTGCCCAGGGTCACACAGGTAGTAGGTGTCAAGTGTCTGCGATCACATTTGAACTCAGGTCCTCCTGAATCCAGGGCCAGTGCTCTATTCACTGTACCACCTAGCTGCCCCTCTTCTAAGGAATTTAAGGAAGTCAGATTACAGGAAAAGGACTTGTAGATTTTTCCTCAGGTCATCCTTCTTAGGTAATAATATAGTGAGAAAGGGCTGCAATTGCCTACATCCATGGTTCTGGGAAATAAATCTTTCCTCCCTTGCATCATCATTGTGATGAGCAGAAGCATTCATAGGTGTTTATATTACAACAAGATCATGACTGATAATATTCTAGAACCCAGACAACATATATGCTCAAATTAAAGGTATGAGTGATGATCAAGTTATGATCAATTCAGCCTTGAGCTTCCTTTTTTAATTGTACCAAGCTGAGCTCACTTCCAGTTCCTTCCTTTTTCACCCACTCTGCTGAGAAGGTATCTCTAATATCGTGACAGGTATTGGGCAATTGACATGATAGTTATAGTAATGAAATCATGTAAATCTGCCACAATATTAAATTTTACCAATGACTCATCTACCAAAGGTCCATAGGATGTTATTACAGGAAGAGAACTTAGAAATAATTTAGTCCAACCACACATTTTTCACATGAGAAAACTCATATAGAAGAAGTGACTTCCATATAGGTCATGTAGTGAGTTAGTAGTAAAGACAGGACAAGTCTAAGGTCTCCCAGAGTCCCACTTCTAATTTCTTTCCATTATATTATGCTGTACCATTCACATTGCAAAATAGTAAAATTATACATCTAATAATGCAATATGACATTTTAAATTTTTTGCTAAAAACTAAAGATATACACATAGCCATTCATCACAGTTATCAAAAGGAACAAAAAGCCCTGCTATGTGTAGAAGCAGCTAGATTCAAAGTTTCCATGATATAATATCCTTAAGAACATAGGGGATTTTTTTTTTCAAATTAGACTTCTTGGTTAGAAAGAAATCTGACTCCTCATATTCCTTCCCTTCTTTTCTGTCTTTTTTTTTCCCTTACAATACACCTGGGAGAGGAGAGTCTATGACTTTTTGATCCTATCAGGAAACTTGTTTACACTTTGAAATATGCAATCTGATTAGCGGTATCATTATTTTGGCTTGTCCAACTCTGATGTTAATAGTGCCTATAAAATTACACAGCCCTTTTGTTATATGGCTTTCCTGTGAAATCTACAAGTTGACTTATGGCTATAAAGTCATTGAAATCTTTGCTTCAAGGGACAAAACACACAGAGAGAGGAGAAGGGAAGTGGATCATAAATTGTACCCCAGGAGGATAGGCTTATAATGCTAGAGACATCATGGTATTTAGAGCATGGATGGGCATGTGTTATCATTAGTTATTACATTATAGTTATAAATAGGAAAGGAGTATATAGGATAACATATTAAGGTCTATAATGGAAACACCATGGTCCAGTGAATGCAGATGCATAACATCAGGTAAAAGCCTGTGTTTGTAAATAACTGTTTAGAGGAAAGAGTAACCAAAGTGAAGTGTGCATCTTTCAACATATCCTAAAAAAAACATTAATTTTCTTTTTCTTTTTTTTTTTTTGTGAGGCAATCAGGGTTAAGTGATTTGCCCAGGGTCACACAGCAAGTGTTAAGTGTGTGAGGCCAAATTTGAACTCAGGTTCTCCTGAATCCAGGGCTGGTGCTCTACCCACTGCCCCACCTAGCTGCCCCAAAATATTCATTTTCACAGAGATTAGACACACATTGGAGAGGGAAAAAGACAGCTGAGGTAAGATGGATCACATTACAATGTGCTTTCCATACAACCAAATAATAATAATAATTATAATCATAGCTGGTATTTATAGAGCTCTTTACATTTTGCAAAGTGCTTTACATACCATTAACTCATTGCAGCCCTATGACCACAGTTTGAGGAAGGTACCACTGTATTATTATTCCCATTTTTATGGATGATGACACTGAGGTTCAGCAAAGTTACTGACCTTGCATATGGTTACAGTTTATAAATGTCAGAAGCAGGATTCCATCTCAGTTCTTACTCATCCTTTAAATACAAGATTCAATGTAGTAGGAGCTAGAATTGGATAAAGTGCTGCATTGTATTTTTTCTATTTTCCATTTTCCATATTCCAAAATTTGCATGTAGAGAGTAAGAAATGAAAAAGAAAAAAGAAAAGAAAAAAAGGTTCATTTTGGCTTAAGGAAAATACATCCAAGGTTTGTTTGCACAGTTCACCTTTTACCTAGATGATCTTGATTTTTTTTCCTAAGTCAATGAAAACAAGAAGTGATATTTTTTTTTCCCAAAATTAGATTATGGTTGATCAATTAATAGGAATGTCTACTTATCTCTAACCTGTTAGTCAAGATTGAGGCATCTAGGTAGAACAGTGGATAGAATGCTAAACGTAGAAACATGAAGGCCTAAGGTCACATCTGGCCTCAGAATCTTACTACCTGTGTGGCCTTGTGTAAGTCACTTGACCTCTTTTTACCTCAGTTTCTTCATCTGTAAAAGGGGAATTATAATGAGATTTACTTCTTAGCATTATTGTAAGGATCAAATGAGATAATATTTGATATGCACTTAGTACATTGCCTGACATATAGTAGGTACTTTATAAATGTTAGCTATTACTAGAAGCTTTTATTAAGATAGCTGATAAACAGAAAATAATTTTGAGAGAGGGGAATAGGTAATAAAGTCAATTTAAAAATTAGTGTTGAGAAGGAGTCTTAGAAATTATTTTATACTTGAGGAAGGGTAAGTCCAGAGATGAAGTGATTTTCTCTGTGATGTTTAAAAATTTGAGAGACATAGTTTCTGGGTAATTTAATTATTTTATTAATAAGGCGGGCAGGTTATTAATAAAAGCACGATTATTGGGGGCAGCTAGTTGGTGCAGTATATAAAGCACTGGCCCAGGATTCAGGAAGACCTGAGTTCAAATGTGACCTCAGAAACTTGACATTTACTAGCTATATGACCCTGAGGAAATTACTTAACCCTCATTGCCCAGTGCAAAGAAAAGAAGGAAGGAAGGAAGGAAGGAAGGAAGGAAGGAAGGAAGGAAGGAAGGAAGGAAGGAAGGAAAGAAGGAAGGAAAGAAGGAAGGAAAGAAGGAAGGAAAGAAAGAAAGAAGGAAGGAAGGAAAGAAAGAAAGAAAGAAAGAAAGAAAGAAAGAAAGAAAGAAAGAAAGAAAGAAAGAAAGAAAGAAAGAAAGAAAGACAATGGTCATTTGACTGTCTTTCTCAGTCAGACCAAAGATAATCATGGCACCAGGGCTCATAGCTTATATACCCTTGAAACAGTAGGCAGTTCATCAAACAGCATTCAAATCTAATTGGTGAATGTAATTGGAGGTAGGTTATAATAGACCAACCAGAGCTTTAGGCTATCAATTCAAACAATGTATCCCCCTTTTCAAAGGGAGCCCCTGGACAGCCAAGTTATCTCTATTCAAACCACTCAGCCTTCAGCTTTCTAGACAAAAATAACTATTTGTCACTTCCCAAGCTTGAGCAGAATGCAATGGGCTTCCCCACTTTAAATTCCTTGAAAAGTTGGGATGGGCCTGACCAAGATGAAGAGATTCAATGCAATCTGATTATCAAAGAGAAACTGGACCTCTGAAAATCAGGACTTTGGAAGAAGAGGGAGCTCTGAAACTCCTCAAGTTATTGATTGGTTCTAAATCATTTCTCACAACCCACTTGTACAGATAGTTTGGGACAGAACAAGGACTAGGATTCAGGCTTCTTTTCTTCCAGTCCATTGAAGGATAAGCCTTAAAAAAAGATAAAATAGGCAGCTATTCACATGCTTTATTTTCAGATGTGGAAAGAAAAGAAATATGTGTTCCTCCCTTCCACCCCCCAGATCCCTATTGCAAAGCTTTTAGCATCTTCTGTTAATATTTGCATTTGTTGTCTATGAAGGGTCAAGTGTTTGCTAATTAATATATTAACAAGGAATAATTCAAATGGTGACCCAGGAGAAAGCAGGGCCCTGAAGGTCATTTTTGATGCAGGATCAGGAAAAAGTCTAGAATTGATATGCCTGAATCCTCTTGGGGAAGTGTCATGTGTAGGTCCATGAGAAGTAATTTGGAACTTGGTGATAGGGAAGAGATGGGGAAAAGGGTATCAAAAGGGGGTGAAGAGGTAACAAAGGGAGAAGGTTAGTATGGAGATTTTGTTTTTAAACTACTTTTTTTTTTTTTGCAAGGCGCTAAGGGTTATGCGACTTGCCCAGGGTCACACAGCTAGTGTCAACTGTCTAAGGCCAAATTTGGATTCAGGTTCTCCTGAATGCAGGGCTGGTACTTTATCCACTGCACCACCCAACTGTCCCCTTAACCTACTTTTAAAGTCCTCACTAGTCCTAGAACTACTGAAGGGAAGTCATATGAGTTTGAAAAGCAATTATGACCTAATGGATAGAGACTGGATTTGTGAAGAGGACTTCTGATCAAATTTATCCTCTGGAACTCACAAGCTCTGTGTGCATGGATCAGCCAATTAGTCTCTTAGCCTCAGTTTCTTCATTGTAAAATGGGACTAATAATGATCCCTGAAATAACCCTGCTCATTGTGTTGTGGTGAGACTCAAATGACAATATATATAAAGCATTTGGCAAACTGTAAAGGCCTGTTTGTAAATATATTAATCAGGAGTCAAAACCAGGTCTAAGTCAATGCCTCTGCTTCTGCCTCTGATTGAGCTAAAATATTTCCCAAGTTGTTTTTAGGATCTGAGTTTCCCTCCCTCTACTCTCTCTTCATTTCTTCACTTAGTCTGCTATGGAGGGAGGTGAGCAGAAATAATTTTGCCCCACAAGCCAAGCCTGTTTCTTCACTGAATCCACTGCCACATCTGTGTTGCCCAAATCATTGTTAACCAAACAGTATATCCCACAAACCACTCCTTTTGGGGACACCTGTTCTCATAGTGACTCCATCTCAATGAATGCAAACAAATGCATTTGGCGGTAATAAACAGGAGCATATGGTTTGTAGGCAGTGGTGTTCCAATGTGAGAACCTCTTCTCCCATCCCCTTTGTTGCATATTTGTTTCCTTATTAATTTCTGGTAACTTATTTCTATCCTGTGGATCTTTTTTTTTTCCTTCTTAAAGACAAAAGGTTTCCTGTCGGTCATCAAAGAATGAGGTTCCCACCCTGCCTTATCTGAATCAGCCCCACCCCCCTTTCCAGTTTTCTATAGATAAACAATTCATTGTAAGGTGTATGTGGGGGAAAGGGAGGCAAGGCAGGTAGATAGTCATAGGTCCTGTAGATAGTACCATACAGTTTTTGTTGTTGTTGTTGTTGTTTTGTTTTTTAGTGAGGCAATTGGGGTTAAGCGACTTGCCCAGTTTCACACACCTAGTAAGTGTTAAATGTCTGAGGCTGGATTTGAACTCAGGTACTCCTGACTCCAGGGCCAGTGCTCTATCCACTGCGCCACCTAGCTGCCCCTCCAACCATACAGTTTTAACATGCTTTACTGCTGATTCTCCTGAACCCACTAATAGGGTCAGTCAGGTTTTGTGATTAATATAATAAATAAGGCAGCCTGGGCCAAACACAGGTCTATTCCTCCTTGAAAGGAGTATTCTAGATTACAACAACCAGCAGAACCCAGATGGACCAATATATTTGCCATTTATAGTCACCACATGTGAAAGAAAGGCAGAAAGAAAGATAAACTGATGGGAATGATGAGGTCAGTTCTTTCTGCTTCCCATTCTCAGTAATGTTATGTTAAGCCACTTTATTAACACCTCCTTGTTCCTGCATATCTTGCCATACCCCTACATAGCATAAGCTGATAAAGGCCTACTCATTCAACTACCTTATCTGCCTACATCTGCTTTGTGGTAGGAATTGTACTAGGAAATGGGGTTCCCAAAACCAAAATGAAACATTCCCCACTCTAAAAGACCATGATTCTACTCTTCTTTTATGGGAAATAACATATGAACAGATGAAATAATTAAATTTCTTATATATGGATGTGTCTGTGTGTATATACATATGTATATTTGCATGTATGTATATGTGTATAGATGTGTGTATTTCTTATATGTATTTTTCATATATATACATCTATTAATATATGTTATTTATATTTTATATAAACACATATACATACATGCATATATACATATACACACATATATGTATGTTTGTATATATATATATATAATAAAAAACAAGTGATTTCAGTGGGATCACTGATAATGGGAAAATCCTGAAAAGCCTCATGTGAGAAGTTGGCACTTGAGCTGGTATCTGTAATATTGCCATCTGTAAGGGAGCTAAAATTCTTGCTAGACTATCTAAAAATCTAATGAGTGGTCACCATAAATTATAAGCTTTAGCAAGAGTTTAGACTTCTAAGTATTTAGTAAGGAGCATAAAAAGTTGGTGAGGAGAGAAAAACTGGCCAAGATTCCTTCATCTATCTATCTCAGGAAGCCAGCATCTGAGCTCCACTAAAACCCAGGTCCCTGGGGAATAGGAGTGCCCCTCGCCCCTTCCTCCTCCCAAAAGCCTCTCGTGAAACAGGAAACAGGGCTGTCCACACACACACACAGACACAGACACACACACACAGACACAGACACACACACAGAGCTCCAAGCTAATCAGCTGGCAACTTTGATTGACAGGACCCACGAGCAAACATCACTTCCGGATGCTAAAGCCATATGTCTTCCAAATCACATGCCTTCTCCTCATGGCGGAGCTTCCCTACAGTATCTCTCCAGTAGGTTGGTGCAATACCAATTCTCACATACCAGAATAAGAATTTCTTCCTAAAAGGAGAATTTTTTTAATGTAGATACATCACACGTCTTTTACACTAGAGAAAAGGAGTTTGCAGGAAAAAAAGTTTAAATTCCCTCTCTCTTACTGACTTTTGTTTTATAACCCTGCATAAAACAGTTGCCCTCTTCTCTATTTGTCTTATAGGAAGATAATGGAATCTTGAGATTGAGTCCCTTCAGGTCTGTTGGAGAAGGAACAGACTTAATGGGAGTATTTGGGCCCATGAATTGGGATAAAGCAAAGTAAATGTTGTCAGAAGGCAACCAGATGAGGGAGAATTGACCTGGGACTCCCTCTCTGCTGTCTACCAGGGATGCACAGTCAGTGTAGAATCTTGGGAACAGACTTATGTAATAGTCATGGGATGGATAGGAGATGGCTTCAAGTGAGAGATTGATAGGTACATATGATAATCTTCTGGAGGACAGAAAGAGGTCATGGGTGGGAACCTATACTTTTGTTCTTTTTGCTGCAACCATTTTTCCCTCTCTCTAACCTTAGCATAGATATTTCTATATTCTCCCTCTCCCTTCTTGTCTTCCTTCCTCCCTCCCCCCATCTCTCTCCCTTTTTCGCTCTTTTTCTACCAAGTCCTCTTTCTCCATCTTTTCCATCATTCTTTTCTCTCTTTCTAGGTCTCCGCTCTCCTGTACTCTCTCCTCAGTCATTTCTCACTGCTTTCCCTACTTTAATTCCCTTTTACTCTACTAATAACAAGATACCACTTTTTTATGTTCTCACTTAAGAAAAACCAGAACTACATTGTGCAAATCCATCTTGCCAGAAAAATGGTCAGTGGAGTGTAGTGCATAAGGACATATAGCTAAGAGGCTAGGAAGCTGTTCCCATGGAGATGAGAGGCCAGAGGAGAGTTAGGTAGGAGGCAAGTGGTCTATCTCATGTACTGGAAGTCAGGGAGCTAACCAGACCAGACAAAGTACCTGTCCCTTAATAGAGAGGAAGCTAGGAAACAGTAAGGTTAATCCAGGGGAAAGCAGCATATTCCCAGTATAGATAGATTTTAATTTTTTTTAGTATTTTTTATGGGGCAATGAGGGTTAAGTGACTTGCCCAGGGTCACAAAGCTAGTAAGTGTCAGGTGTCTGAGGATGGATTTGAACTCAGGTCCTCCTGAATCCAGGGCCGGTGCTTTATCCACTGTACCACCTAGCTGCTCCCCAGCCCCCCCCAAATATAGATAATTTAAAAAGGTATCTGTATAAAATGCAGTCATACTCTATCCCATGGCTATGCTTTATCTTATACTTCCAACTGGTGTTGCCTCTTCTTGTTCTAGTTCCTAGTCCTCCAATATATATCCCAGGAGTAAGTCATGATGAATAGGATGATAATGCAAATTAACATGGTAGTAACTTTTTGTGCAAATGAAAAAGGTTACTGCAATAAGATATGAAGAACATGAAAGACCATAAAGTAATCCAAATGGGACATTCCAATACCACACAAAGTCCCATGGAGTCATAGGCTTTAGTTGATACATAAGTCAAAACCAAGAATAAATAGAATCAGTTAGTATGAATTGGCTGATTTTCAAAACTTCTCCAATACATTGAATTCTTCTCTCTTTCTGAAATAATTAGGGTTCCTACTCTCTGGAGCACCTAATCCCACTACCTTTGTCCTTGATTCCATCTCCTTCCTTATCCTCTAGAACCTTCTTGTAGCAATCATATCCTGTATCTCAAGTATCTACAACCTCTCCCTCTCCAAAAGACTTTTCCTCATTCCATTACTAACCTGCTCAGTCATCCCCGACTTAGTCTCAAGCTCAGATTATTCCTGTAGATTGATTGACATAATGCATCATTTTCATGTTTGGTTTGCCACAGGCTTTTGGGGATGGATTTATGGAAATATAGAACACTTGGCAATCTCTCAGTGATCCTAAGTATTAGTAGCTATTTTCACATAGTACCTGTCCTTACTCTACATGGCATTAAGTCAGTTCTGAAGTCCAATGACTCCATCTGTGACTGAAAGCAAGGTTATACACACATTGAGACTTTTATCCAAGCCAAGGGACTCACTCCCTTAGAGAGGTTTATGTTTTGAATACTGGGGCTCTGGGGAAAGGAACAAATGCAAAGGGACTGGGCTTGAGTTGAGTTTTGCCCAGGTGGTTTTTGCCCTACAGCATGTTTTCTCCACCCTTAGGACAAATCTTGAGCATATTCCCAGGGTCAGAGTGATGTGCACAGGTGAATCTATTGCCACAATGCTCTTCAATAACATACATGCATAAACACATATACACACATAGAGTGCCTTCTCTCTATGATGAGACTTTCTTGAACTATGTTACTAATTATCTTATCCCTCTCACATCCCTTGCTCCATGAATGAAGCCCTTTTTTTGATTGTCCTTGTTAGGGATTGATTTCCTTCCTTTGAAACAAGAATGGTACTTTGTACTCATTTTATGTACTTAGACTCTATTTTTCTACTATGGTTATTTATGTATTTGTCTCACCTACTAGATTGTAAACTCCCTATAGTAAAAAGAACAGGACCCATATCTTATTCATTCGTATTTTCCCCAAAGGCTTAGTGTAATCCTCTCCTGCACATAATACTTTATAAATGTTGGTTGAATAAAAATGGCTGACTTTACATAGGATTTAAGGTTTATAGAGAGCTTCCCATTCATTACCTGTTTTAATCTTTGCAACAAATCTATGCTGATGTGGTATCAGAATATAGGTTGGTATTTATCAGTATATAGTATCAGAATACAGTTTATTTTATATCAGTTTATAGTATCAGAATATAGTTATTCACATGGTGTCAGAATATAGGTTAATTTAATTGGGAGGATCTTATTATTCTTCATTAATATTTTAAGCTCTTCCTTCTCACTAACTTATGCTGAAAATGAACTCCAATTATTTTATGGTGGTCTTTTTATAGATGCTTATGACCAATACTGTAATATGAGATGACCAGATTTCATGTTATATAATATTTCTTGTTGCCTTTGGACATATGATAAAAAAAAATTCGGACAACTCTTTTCTTTGTTTGCCACTCCAAGGCATACCTTTGGGTCATCCTTCTATTTAGCTGGAATTTCCTTTTTTCTCCTTGATCCATCTATAGCAAGAATACCAACACTGATATAATTCAGCTCCCTCTCCCCTCTCTTTCCCTTCCTTTCCCTCTCCTCCCTTCCCTTCCCCATCCTTTCTTTTCCTTTATTTCCTTTCCTTTTCTCTTCCCTTTCCTTTCTATCCCTGTCTCTTCTTTTTTCTTTTCCCCTTCCTTCCTACCTCCCTCATTCCTTTCTTCTCTCTTTCCCCCTTCCCTTCTTTTCTCCCTCCTCTCCCTCCCTCATTCCCTTCCTCCCTTTCTCTCTCTCCCTCCTTCCTTCCTTCCTTCCTTCCTTCCTTCCTTCCTTCCTTCCTTCCTTCCTTCCTTCCTTCCTTCCTTCCTTCCTTCCTTCCTTCCTTCCTTCCTTCCTTCCTTCCTTCTTTCCTTCCTTCCTTCCTTCCTTCCTTCCTTCCTTCCTTCCTTCCTTCCTTCCTTCCTTCCTTCCTTCCTTCCTTCCTTCCTTCCTTCCTTCCTTCCTTCCTTCCTTCCTTCCTTCTTCATGAGTTGTCATAGCTAAAGAATCTGTCATAAGTGGCCAATATATGGGCAACAATCTTCTCTGTATTTGTCTCGCTCTTCCTTGGCAAACAGACTCAGACCATTCCTGGGATCATTCTCAGACTTGCCAACACGGTAGCATGTTCTAGAACTTATGATTTGCTTCACTAGCCCAAGGTCATTTCCCTACCATTAGGGGGCATCAAATATAATTTTGTTGTTGATGATGATGCTGATGATGGTGGTGGAGATGATGGTAATGATTGGCAAAGACAGCCTCTATAACAACAATCCTTAGAGGAAGGGAGGATATTATTTGTCACAAATCATCTGACAACTTCCACTTAAAGACTTCCAATAGTAGGTGACTCATTGCTTTTCTGTTCCACTTTTGGTCAGCTTTAATTGTTAAAAAGTTTTCCTTATATGCATCTAAAATCAGTCTCTTTTGCAACTTCCACCCATTGTTCCTAGTTTTGCCTTCTGGGGCCAAGTAAAACATGTCTAATGTCTCAAAGACAGTTTTTAAAATACTTGAAGCAGGTTATCATAGCTCTCCCCCCTAACCCCACCCAATCTTCTTCAGGCTAAATATCTTTAGTTCCTTCATCTCATCCTTGTATGGAATGGTTTCAAATCTCTGTTGCATCCCGGGAACCCTCCTTCAGGCATTCTCTCAATTGTCAATGCCTTTCCTTGTAATTAAAAGAAGTGAAAATAGTGCTAAGACTTAGTACTACAGTTTCTGAATCCTATTTCATGCTCCTTCTGCCAAACTTCAGTGTTTCTTTAAAGATAGATTTTTTTTGAAATATGGTACATTTAATTTCTTTCCATAGGAACTTTTTAAAAGATCACATAAGCAAACATATACTAAGAATTTCTGGCTAAAAATTCGATTTAAAAAATTCCTAGTCTGGTGATATAATTAGAAGCTGACTATGCATTCCCTACACTGACCAGAGAATTTAGTTGAGTGGTATTTATTTTTCTTACCTGATTAGCAAATGCAGAAGTTTGTACATTTAGCCTCTGTTTATCTGCATAGTTGAAAACAGGATATACCACTGGATCAGATGTTCTTCTGAACTAGCAACTCTTTAGCAATAAACAGAACTCACTAAAAATCATCTCAAATGACTGCCCTTTCCCCCCTCTCTTTCATTGGAATAGGAAATCAGATTCCAAATTAACTTTAAAGAATGTGATGCCCATTTCAGCCTTTGAAGACGTGAGGTTATTTTAAAGTTAGAACATATTGACTCTGCCACCAAACTCTGGACTGAACTCCATGTGTGCTGTTGTGTGTGTGTATATATAGTTTTTAAAGGCCATCCTGGATAGAACTTGGGAGGGGGGGGTCTTCCTTTTTCTTTCATTTAAATGAATTTGTCTGAAAGGGGCTGATATTGAGATACATATGTAGCATAGTAATAACATGCACCATGATACTGCATTTTTAAAAAAATCAACCACTATGAGTTTTTATTTGAATTGGAAAAAGTCAGTAAATGTCAAGCTGTGGGCAAAATTCATTTCTGTACTCTGCATTTCTGAACACTGGCATAAATCTGAACACTGTGTGTGGAAAAAAAGCTGCTTCATTTCAATTATAATCAATTATCATTCAGCCATTCTTCAAACTGTCTAGAGAATGGGATCTGCATCCCCCCCCCCATTTTAACTGTAGATTTCCAAAAGGAATATTGATCAGAGAAGTAGTGCTGCGGGTGGGAATGTAGACTCATTTTGGAACATAGAGCTCAGAGCATAGTGTATATGTGAGAAGTCCTTATTTTTTCACATAACTATTTAAACAGCCATATTTCTTAAAAATGGACTATTTATTCTCCCCAAAAATGTAGTGCTCCTATGTAGTGATCATTGGGTTTTTTTATTAGAATGACTTTAGGGTAATGGTTTCAGTTCTTAGAGAAGGGACAAATAGAGGTAGTCCTTGACTTGTGAACAGGTCGCATTCCCAAAGCAAAGTGGTTTGGAACTCTAAATTCATTTTCTGGTAGGAACAATGTAATCAATGGTGAGGATACTTGTTACCCCTACTAGACCTGCACCCCAAAAAGATAAAAAAGAGAGCATAAATAAAGAGGGAAAAGGACCCATATGCATATACAAATGTTTATAGCAGCACTTTTAGTAGTAGCAAAGACCTGGAAACAAAAAGGGTGGCCATCAATTGGGGAATAGCCTAGCAAATTATTGCATAGGAAGTGTGATGGTATAATATTGTTTCATAAGAAATGATGAAAGGGATAATTTAAAGGAAACAGGTAGACTTATATGACCTACTGCTGAGTCAAATGAGAATGACCAGGAGAATAATTTATGCATAACAACAACACAGGAAAAACCAAATTCCTTTGAAAGATTTATCCATTTGGATCAACACAATGATCAACTATGATTCCAAAGGACCAATGATAAAGCATGTGATCCATCTTCTGACAGAGCACTGCTGGATTCAGGATGCAGAATGGGATGCTTGTTGGTCATGTGAGGAGTGAATCCCCTGAGTTCTGAACTTAATTCCTGGAGTTTCACCACAGTCTAGCTAGATTTAATCAAATAGCTAGGTTTTGCTTAGTGCAAATAATGAATCCTATGAAGTGGACATATTATCCCAATTCTTACTGCACATTTCCATTGTGCTGGAACAAATTGTTATATTTTACATAATTATAATCTCAAATAGAATTAATCCAAATATTGTTGTTCTTTAGTCATTTAGTTATATCCTACTCTTCATGACCCAGTGGAACATAGCATGGCATTACTGTCCTTAGAATTTTCTTGGCAAAGATTTTGGAATGGATTGCTATTTCCTTCTTCAGTGGATTAAGACAAACAGAGGTTAAGTGACTTGCCCAGAGTCACACAGCTAGTAAGTGTCTGAGGCCAGATTTTCACTCAGGTCCTGCTGACTCCAGGCCCAGTACTCTATCCACTGAGCCACCTAGCTGCCTCTGTGAATTCAAATACATACTATCATATTGCAATATTCATTAAGTGCACTAATTAAGACCTAGCAGGTATTATCATTAGAGGGGATTAAAAGGGAGAAAGAAAGGGAGGGGTGCTCATAACAACAATAAGAAAAAAATATACATCTACAAAATAAATTATGCTTGAATAAGTCTTTTAAGGTCCTTGAAACATAGAACTGTGTTTTATTATAAAAGCTATAGAACTTAGCTACCATGACTAAGCAATGATTTATTTATTTATTTAATTAATTTACCTTTGGAGAAAAGCTTTACAAGTTCTAACTTAGGACTCCAGCATGTTTCCCTCTGCTGTAGATAGGCTTGCTTAAAAAAAAAATCGATCAGTGATTGTCAATTCCTTCTGTTCCCTCTGTTTATGGGAAGGACCTCAAAGACTTTGCTAGTGACTCTGGACCAGGGGTTCAAGCAGAGTGAGGGATGGAATTTGGGGCTTAAGAGTGTCATTGTGTTAGCAGAGAAATTGCTGGGGGAGAGAGGGTTGTGGTAGGGGTAAGGAAGTGGAACTGGAGCTCTGTGGGAGCTGAAATATAATAGAGGTTGTATGGATAAGAAGCAGGGACAAAATTGGGAATGAGCTATAGTGAGGGACAGGGGTAGGGTGAGGTTTACCAGCTCCCCTCTTCTCACCTCTGCTCTATCTTCTTTCTTTCACTAGGATATGGGGAAAAGTGGTGACAGGTGTGAGGAGGAATGGTAGAAGGGATCCTTTGACCTCATTAGTAGAGCATCTTTCTTCTCCTTCATGGTTAGTGTTCAGTGCTTTGCAGAGGAAGGAAATAGGAGGAAAATGACAGTGGGATATAGTATAAAAGGGAGGACAGAAGACAAAGCCTTGTCACATACTCAACTTTACGGGATGGGAGTGGGAAGAGGGCCCATTGAAGGAAACAGCAGTAATCAGAAAATAAGTAGAAAAACTAGGAAAATGCAATGTCAGTCAATCCAAAGAAAGAGATATTAAGAAGGAGGGCTGATCACATTAACAGCTATTACAGAGGACAAGGAGGAATAGAAGCAAGCAAACAAACAAAAATGTCATATTTTGCAATTGAGACATCATCAGTAACTGGCAAAAGCAGTTTCAGTAGAGTGGTAAGGAAACAAGCCAGAAGGAATAAGGAATGGGAGAATGATGTTGAAATGAGGCCAGCAGAGATGGACACACACATGTATTCATGTATATGTGCACATGCACATACACAAATGCACATATGTGTACATGTGTCAGTGTGTATATGTATACCTAGAACTACAGATATAAACAAATGTCTGTATATGCACACATACACTCACACACATGTGTACACACATATGTACACACGTGCATATACATGTACACGTGTACATGCACAGATGAGTGCACATGCATACACACAAGGATATATGTTCCATGCCTCTTCCTTCAGGTCTTGACTTCAGGTCTATCTAAGAAGTTACACTAAATACACGCTGAGTTGTTGTAAAGAGTCAAACATGATTTAATTCCAGGCAACATATCTGCAGGTCTTTAGTCCTTAAGTACAAAGAAAAGATCATTGTGATCATCCCAGATACCAGGAAGGCAGTGTGGACTTACTTGGTATTCTCTCATTGATAAATCTCTAATCTTGCCAGCTGAATGGCTGCCTACTTTGTATACATTTAGGATCAGCTCAATCATATGGACAGTATTTCCTGATTGTCACAAAGCTGGGAGGGAAGCAGTAATGGCTTAGGCAGCATCAAAATGTTCCTCTTCACTGCGCTTGGAAGTCTATAGTGCTCATACTTCCCTAGATGGCAAATTGAGCTTGATGATACAGTTTCCTGTGTTTCTTCTAAGGGCTCCAATGTGAATCATAATCAAATGGAGTCGTTAATTTTATGTGTGCTATGTAATCCCAAACCCTTTCAAGAAAGAAAATGAAAATGAAAAGACAAATTGTTTCTATCTATCCATCTATCCATCATCCATTAATCCATACATCTATCCATCAAGCCATCCAGTCATCTATCTAGCTATCACCAATCTCTCTTCTGAGAAGCAGATACAGAGAGAGAGAGAGAAAGAGAGAGAGAGAGAGAGAGAGAGAGAGAGAGAGAGAGAGAGAGAGAGAGAGAGACGGACAGACAGACAGAGATAGAAAGTGGACACACAGATATTCAGGCGCAGACAAGAAAAACAAAACAAAACAAGAAAAACATAGTAGGGCCTCCTGTCTTGGCCCTGCCACTAAGCTTTAAATTGGAATTAACTCTGAAGTCAGAGTATTTGGTTTAAAAGCTTCAGTTCTATAATAATAATAATAATAATAATAATAATAATAATAATAATAATAATAATAATAATAATAATAATAGCCTCAGTTCTTTATCTGTAGAATGAGGAAGGGAACTGGATCCAAGGTCTCTTCCAGCATGAATGTGTCAGGAACCCATGAGTATAAGTTGTCAGCATTCTTATATTCTCTCTGTCCCTCTCCTCTGTTCCTCTTGTCTTTCTTTCTCTTTTTACAGGAATTAAGGTTCAAGCAACTTTATGGGCCTGATGATTTTAAGCATCTTTTCTGAAGTATGCCTTCGACAAATATATCAGGAAACATATGGCTGCATTGTCTGGACAGATGGCTGGTAGGGTCTATGTAGCCTCTATTGCTGATGAAATGCTTCAGTATAAAGAACCTCTCTAAAGCATCATCATCATTTGCAATTATGAATTTAGAAAGTGTTCGGTAATTCTGTTGACAATGGTCAACCCTAACAAAATTGCTCAGGCGGGCATCAACTAAGGACCCTCAAATAAACTTTTAAAGAAAATTCTGTCTTATGAAAGGAAGTTCATCATCAGGAAACTTCACCTCTAAACTGATTATTCTTACTACCAAGGTGCTAATTTCAGTTATTTGTACCTTTTGAAGAAGTTCAAGTGCTGACAGTGCCCGCTAAACTTTTATGCCCTAGGGCAAAGCTCCAGTGATTACTTCCTGGTTATACTTCTCTTTTCAAATGTTACATAAATAACAATATTAGCTAACATTTATATATTGCCTTAAGTTTTGCAAAGTGCTTTATATATATTATCTTATTTCATTACCTATTATTATTTATGAACCTAAGCTCTCCTAGGTTGAATTTCACCAAATGGGGATCGTGCTGCTTGAACTGAACACACACTGTTTCATATATGCTCAGCATATTGAGCGTAAATAATGTCTTGAATGCGACACAATGTCAATCCCAATGTTAGATGGCTTTACATAGATTCAGCTTTAATGGAGCAAGGCCAAATCCCTCCAAATGGACCTTTTTATCTTCCCAAGCTATGCAATAAAGGGTAAATGGGTATGGGGGTGAGATTCATGCCTTGTGTACAAGACAACACCATCTATAAGCACGATATACTCCACCATACCCAATCTGACTTTACTTGCTTGTTCTTATCTACTTAAGAGTAAAGCCTAAAGTAAACAATCATCAGGAGATACCAGCTGTTCCAAGAGTCCCTATTGGGGCCAAGGAGCTGTGATTAATATGGCTATAGGGGAATTATTTATGTTCTGTGGCACAGTATGTTCCTGTTACATAAAAAATTAGTAACTAAATCCATCTATAACAATCTTAAAAAATAACATGAGTTCACAGAAGGTTCAGTTACTGGGTGCTAACACATTTATGACTTAGAAATAGATAATCTAGGGATTAAAATGGATCAGTGAGAATGACAAAATGTAAAGTCTTGTTCTTTGATGCTTAAACTGTAATAAAATGGGGCACTATCCAAAGTCCAATCAGGTGGGCAACAAGCACTATGTGCCAGGCACTGTGCTAAACACTAAGGATACAAAGAAAGGTAGGGAAAAAAAAAAACCCAAAACCCCAAAACAACAAAACATAACAAATAACCCTGCACTTAAGTAGCTTAGTCTAATCAGGGAGATAATATGCAAATAAATATGTGCAAACTAACTCTATAGAGGATAAATTGGAGATAATTAACAGAGAAAAGGCACTAGTTTTAAAGAGAATCAGGGAAGCCTTATATAGAAGGTGGAAATTGAAGCCCAATAAACCAGGAGGCAGATATCAGGAAGGAGAGAATTCCAGTTGGGGAGGACAGCCAATAAAAATGCATAGGGGCTTCAAATCCAGACTCAGACACTTGACAGGTTACAAGCTGTGTGACCCTGGGCAAGTCACTTAACCCTCAATGCCCCCAACAAAAAAGAAAGAAAGGAAGGAAGGAAGGAAGGAAGGAAGGAAGGAAGGAAGGAAGGAAGGAAGGAAGGAAGGAAGGAAGGAAGGAAGGAAGGAAGGAAGGAAGAAAAAGAAATTTTTATAAATGTATAGGGTTGAGAGATAGAATGTCTTGTTTGAGGAAAAGCCAGAGGGTTTGGATTATGAATTACATTGAAGGGATAAAAAATATAAGACTATTGGAATGATAAGAGGTAGCCCCGCTGTGAAGTCCTTTGTATGCCTACCCAATGAGGAGTGACATAGTTAGATATGAACTTTACAAATATCAATTTGACAGTTTGGGGGAGAATGGATTGGACTGGGAAGGATTTTAAGAAAGGAGACCAAATAGCACATTAATGCAATAATCTAGGTATTAGCTGGTAAAAATCTACAGAGTCGTTAGGGCAGAATAGGTAGATTTGAGAATCATTAGCATAGATATGGTCATTAAATGCATGGGAGGTGATGATATTACCAAGTGAAATAGTGTAGAGGGAGGAGAGAAAAGGGTCTAGGAGAGTCTTGTGGGATACCTACACTTACCATATGGGACATGGGTGAGGCTCTAGAAAAGGGAAATAGTTGTTCTGAATCTCTCATGTAATAAATTTCTATATGATATTCTTTTTCCTCCTAATTTTCTTTTCCATAGTCTAACAGCCCTAAGCTACTTTAGCTTTTCTTTAAACTTAGACCATCATTTGCAACTATTTAGCTATTTTTTATTCCACTCCTCTGAATCTTTTCCACATTCTTAAATTTCTGTCTTTATCAGTAATCTGCTTTATGCGTACTATGCACAGATGGTTTTTGACCTAGGCAGCAATCCAGATTTCAAAAAGGAAGTATGATTCCCTGCCCTATAGGACTGGACTAGGTAACCTTGAGGGGTTCTTAAAACTCTGGATCTATGATCTTATGATTCTAAAATTCTTAGGGACTAGTTATAGGCAACACATATTAATGTAATGATAACATACACCTTATAAGAAAAAGGTATACTTAAAGTTGTTGTTGGGAATATTTTGTATTCTTGTCATGCCCAAATTGACTTTTGATTCTGACATTTCTTCTCATTTAACCAAAGGCCATTAATCATCTTATTCTTATAATAATGTAAGTATTGATGAGGATTTAAAAAAAATAATTCAGAGAGGGTTTGAATTACAATTATGAAAAAGTATCGTGTATTGGGACATGGATTTTTAAGGCTTGTCTAGGACTAATCCCAAGCCTAAAACTCAGAGGTAGAAACCAGAGACCAAGAGACAAAAAGTTTCCAATAAAGGATCGTTCTAATCAGTGGTCAAAGTCAAGAGTTGCAGAGCTAGGAGAGTCAAGGCCCAAGTTATGAGGTAGATGTTACACGTTGAAAACAGATAATTACCTGGATGGGGAGACACAATGATCAGGAAAGCAGTTTTCCCAAGGTGAGACACAGCCATTTTATAGTGGCTATGCTGGCTCCTTCAATTTTTCTACTTGTAGGCAACTTGACTGCATGATTTATGGTAGTGGGGCCAACATTCATGCAAGAAGAAGAAAAAAGAAAAGAAAAATAAGGAGGAGTAGGAGGAGAAAGAAGGAGAGAAAGGAGAAAGCAAAAAGGGGAGGGAGGAAGAAGAGATGAAATGAAACTCTGTGTGTGTGTGTGTGTGTGTGTGTGTGTGTGTGTGTGTGTGTGTGTGTGTGTGTGTGTGTGTGTATAATATGGACAAGGTAGGGTGTCTTCTCAAATAGATATAAATATAGGATCAGTATAATTGAACAACTCAGAAGATTGTTGTTGAACATACAATGCTTCCTTTATTCCTTCTTCTCTTTCGAGCATGTCCCTGGCCTTTGGAGTGAGGTCAGCCAAGAAAGAGGCAAGTGCTTCCTGATTAAAATCTTTTGCCTCCCCTATGGGTTCAAAACACTTAGGGAAGAACCTGGATACAATCAAATATGCAATATGATTCTATTACATTCAGGTGAGCTAAAGCATGGATTATTGGACAGTGCTGAGGCAGGACACCCATTAGTTTAGGTTTGTTCTGGGAATGAAATTAAATACTTATAGGTCATTCAACAGTTCAATGGAGGTTCCATTAGCCATAATACAGGAAGGACATTCAATAAGTACTTAGCCCAGGTAGATGTGCTCCCCAATGCCTCCATGTGAAAATCGGTTTGGTCTTGCTGACAGGGTGTATTGCCTCTGGTGGTTTGGTGATGTCTGCCAAGTCTCCCTGTGTGTTGGGCCTTTTTATGCCCATGGTTGACCTTCAAGCTACAGACCACTAGGAAGCTGCCATGGAGACATAGTTTGAATCTTAGTCACATTCCCCACCTCCAATTCAACCAAAATTTGGGGATCACTTCTTTTCTTTTTAGTGAAAGCGCTAACCTAACCAATATGGATTATGGGGAGATACCTGGGAGTAGTGATCCTATCACATCTATATTCAAGTGCTACCTCTGACACATACTGCTAGTTCTTTAGAAACTCCCTAAGAAGGTAAGTTTAAGGGGCAGCTAGGTGGTGCAGTGGATAAATCACCAGCCTTGGATTCAGGAGGATCTGAGTTCAGATCTGTTCTCAGACACACTAGCTGTGTGACCCTAGAGAAGTCACTTAACTCTCATTGCCCTGCAAAAAAAAGTTTAAGAGAAGGTGTTGATCTGTATGAGTGGAGGGAATTTCTTCACTTGGGAGTTCCTTATACTAGTGAAATCCCTTAAACAAGATGATTCATCAAGGCAATATCTGAGGTGGGATTTGAACCCCGGTTCTCTTGCTCCAAAGGGATCCCACTTTCCACTGTGTCACACTGCTTTATCATTAACTTTGTTGCTATTATGCAAACGGCTTCTGTTTCTGAAGCCACTGCCTCTTGGAGACATCTTTTGAAGATAACAGGTTTCTTTTGAAAGAACTAATTCATTTTAATTCAATTCAACATATTTTTATTTATCAAGCATCTACTATTTGCCTGACACTTGGTCCTTGCCCCAAAGCTTTGGACTAGATGATTTCTAAGGTTCTTTCAAGCTCTAAATCAATAATTTTAAGTGCTTTAATCTTTCTAAAGCACAGAAATGATTATATCACCCCCCCCCCCATTTAATGAACTCCAATGGCTCCCTATCACCTCCTGGATTAAATCCCAAATCCTTTGTTTGGCTTTCAAAGCTCTTTATAACATGGTTCCTTTTATCTTACTGGTCTTCTTATACAGTCCCCCTTTTGCATACTCTGCAATCCAGTGATACTAGTGTCTTTGTTCTTTCTCACATAAGGCATTGCACCTCCCTATATGCAATTTCACTTGCTGTTCCCCATGGCTGCAATGCTGTCCCTCCTCATTTCCACTTCCTTAGTTTCCTTAAAATCCTAGCTAAAATCCTACTTTACACCTTTACACAAGAAACCTTTCCTGATCCTTTTTTTTTTTTGGTGGGACAATGAGAGTTAAGTGACTTGCCCAGGGTCACACAGCTAGTAAGTGTCAAGTGTCTGAAGCTGGATTTGAACTCAGGTTCTCCTGACTCCAGGGCCAGGGCTTTATCCACTGTGCCACCTAGCTGGTCCCTCCTGATACCTCTTAATGCTAATGCCTTCCCTTTACTGATTATCTCCAATTTGTCCTGCATTTATCTTATATACTCACTTGTTTTCATGATGTCTTCCTCTTTAGTCTGTGAGATCCTTGAGAGTAGGGGCAATCTTTTGCCTTTCTTTGTATTCACAATGCTTAGTATGGTGAATAGTGCATGGTAGGTGCTTAATAAATACTTATTGATTAACTAACTTTGGGACTAGTTATAGACAACGCAGATCAACTTAACGAAAATATTAAAACTTAAAAGAAAAAAATCTTTATTGTTTTTGCTGAGAATATTTTTTATTCTTGTTTTTACCATGGATTTCAATTCTGTCCATCTCTCCAATTTACCCAACAGCTTTTAAACCCTATTATTCATATAATACTATAAATATTGAAAGTAATTTAAAATTCAAATTCATATACAAAGAGATTCTACTGACTAATCACAATTATACATCCCTCACCCAATAAACCACATGTTGCTCTCTGACCTGACCCTTTATTATGGTTAAGTTATGGATCCTAAGCAGAAAAGGCAGAAAATGGCCTGGGAAGAGGAGTACAGCCATGGATGGTTGCTCATCTTTTCATGTTTCTGTTTGCTTCCCTGCAATTTCCTTTGCACCTCAATAATCACAAGGTGTTATGATGCCACCTGAAATGGAGTCAGTGACTCCTTTTGAATTGGAACAGTGACTTGCAATTCTATAAGTAGCTCTATTTCTATAGATTTTTCTTCTTTGGGAAGGGTTTATATTTGGATGATGGAAACATTCAAATTTTTGACTATAGAAAGATATAGGTTTTAATTTTTATTTATATTTTAAAAATGTAATAAACATTTTTATTTATATTTTTGGGTTCTAATTTTTATCCTTCCTTCACTCCCTCCCCTATCCCCTCCCTGAGGTGGCAAGCAGTCAGATATGTGTTATACATATATGATTATGTAAAACATTACTGTATTTGTCATTTTGTACAAGAAAACTTGATTAAAAGAAAAAAATGAAAGAAAATGAAAAATAGCAGGCTTCAGTTTGTTCCATCAATATCAATTCTTTCTTTGGAGGGGGATAGTATGTTTCATCAATAGTCCTTTGGGATTATCTTGGATCATTGTATTGTTGAGAATAGTATGGCAGTTAGGTGGCACAGTGGAGAAAGCACCAGCCCTGGATTCAGGGGGACCTGAGTTCAAATTTGATCGCAGACATTTGGCACATACTAGCTGTGTGACCCTGGGCAAGTTACTTAACCCTTCATTGCCCTGAAAAAGAGAGAGAGAGAGAGAGAGAGAGAATAGTTGAGTGATCTGCAGTTCTTCATCAAACAATATTGCTGTCTCTGTGCAAAATGTTCTCTTGGTTCTGCTCTCTTCACTATATATCATTTCATACATGTCTTTTCAGGCCTTTCTTGTAGTCAGTGGATTTTTATTTTTTATTCTGGGGACTATTCCCCTCCTTTTCTCATCCCATGTAGAAAATGTTGCTTGAAAACATATTCATTTTGCTCTAGAGGTCAAATAAATGACACTATCATATCTTTGACCCCACAAGACAGAACTTTCTGGGCTACATATTCTTTTTAATCTATTGTTTTCCTGAAGGCCATCTCACAAGTGTCTTTTTTTTTTCTTTTCCCACACCTGGTAAACTAATTGGCCAGAGGTGATGTCATCAAAAATTCATAAGAGATAATTAGCAGATGAAATATCCTTATCCTTTAGCTATGGATCATTTCTGGTTTTATGTTCCACAAAACTCCCTACATTTCCACTCAAGTTTACCAGTTGATGAGCCTGAGGGAGTCACCAAAGTTGGAAACCTTTCCAAAATGCATTCTTCAATGTGCCCTTTTAGAAATGATTGTAGGAAAAACGGTAACTGTTCATCATAATGTATTTTCATTAAATTGCATTCTTAAAAATGGTTCTTGGCATATAGGCTATGAAGGGCATTGCTAGAATGTGAATGGGACAAGGGGCAATTTGACTATTTCCGGAAAATTACTGTTTTTGCCATGATATTTTCCCCCAGATAAAGGCCCTTTCTAATGAGCACTGTACTCTCTTAGGCTTGATGAGTTTTACTGATGACTAATTGTTCAGAACTTGGTCTATTTTATTTCTAGAAACCCATGGTGACCTTTCAAACTGATGTTTTAGTGTGGGTTTTTTTTTTTGGGGGGGGGTTGTTGTTGTTTTTTTGCCATAGCTTATACTAATTCTTTTCTTTTTCCCCCCTTTACACATTATTACTCCTCCTGAATCCATATAAACCCTCTCTGTTCACATGTGTTGAAACAATGTGGCCTTATAGAATTTGCTCTATCACTTTTAACATTCTTGTTATGGGAACTATCCTTTCACAAGTAGCTTCTTTGGTAGGCAGAAGAAAGACAGTTCAGCAACTTGAAAAATAATGAGGTATTTTCCCAATCTGTCATAATCTCTTTTAACTTGTTATGAAATAAATTGTCAGCCTTTTTTTTTCCCCTCTCTAAGTTACGGCTCAATAATGACCCAAACCTTCATGATGTTATTATTAGACATGTTTAGAAGTTGATGTTAAGCTTCTGTTGTATTCTACCATGTCTGTTTGACTTGGATTCCCCAGCCAGTTCGGAGCAAGGATTTGATTTCTTTTCTTAATGACCCCAAACAATCATGTAACATTGTAGAATAATTCAAGTATTCTTATAGAGCCAACAGTCACAAGTAAAACTGACCTGGAGTGCGCGCACATACATAAAAGCATGCGTGCAAACACACACACACACACACACACACACACACACACATCAAAAGAATCAAATAAACAACCAAAAAAATTATCCTCTTCCTTTGAGTATAGGATTTGGTAAAGAGTCATTCGGCATTTGGTAGTCAGGTGGAGAAAGCTATAGTAAATATATATTAAATGTGATCATGAATTAAGCTTATGCTTAAATCTTACATTACCTACCCCTTAATTTAATTGGTCAATTTGTCCTGAAGTGTTACTGTTTACCCTTGGCATTTTTTCTTGCCGTAACTATGTACATTATAGAATAATTCATTAGTTAAAATCAGGATAAGACTTTTAAGCTCAATTAATCTAATCCCTTCATTCTACAAATAAGGAAACTGAAGCTTAGAGAGGTTCAATTGACTAGTCCAAGGTTCCATGGGTATTAAGTGGCAAAGTCAGGATTTGAACCAAGGTCCCCTGTCTGCCAATCCAATTCCTCCCTCCTACCCCTCTCCACCCCCACCCCCACCCCCACCCTTAAGCCCACCCCAGTACCATTTAGTCTCTTTGCTCATTTCTTCCTCAAAGAAAGGGGATAGGTCAGATCAGTGGGGAATGAGGTCAATAGTTAAAACCTGATGCAGAATCATTTACCTTCAGGATGTTTCAGCCTTTGAGTGGCTAACAGTATCACAAAGAGAATTCTCAAGATTGAGACCTATTGATAGAAGGGAGAAGTTTTATGTGCATTGTTTAGAAATTAGTGGAATATATAAATTGCTAATCTTTGCAGTCGTATTCATTTTCTGTAGGTCGCCTATTTGCATCCTCCTTCAGAGATTCACTTTGGTGTGGAGCTCACCTTGGCATCTCAAACGCTGTACAACCAGATTGCAGAGTTTAGCAAGTTGTACCAAACTGGAAAGCTCCAGACTGTCACGTCATGGCACCCACACCTGAAATAGTTTAGCTCCTCATGTCTACCTACCAGCTTCCCTGTTTCCTTGCAGTCCCCACTAAAATCCCCTCTTCTGCAGGAAGCCTTCCATAATAGCTCTTAATTCCGGTGCCTACCATCAGTTAATCATTTGCTATATTTCCTGTATACAACTTGTATGCATGTGTTTGTTTGCTTGTTGTCTCTTTCATTAGATTGACAGGTTCTCCAGGACAGTGACTGTCTTTTGCCTCCTCTTGTTTCCTTGGGGCTTTGTACAGTGTCTGGCACATGATAGGCATTTAATATTAATGTTTACTGACTGACTGCTAATGATTAGCATGGCCACATTTAGAGAGGTTCAGCTTTGGTTTGGATGCCAGGTGATCAATTTTTCTGTCCCAGAACTACTCCAACATTGTGTCCTAAGACCTTGTGAAGTATCTAATGCAAATAGGTAGAAGATATAAGCTTCCTGAGGAAAGATGCTGTTTCCCTTTTGTTTTGCTCCTGCAATGTGTAAAACAATCCCTTGTTTTCTTGAATTGAACTGCATGGAATATCTACATAGACAAAGTCATGGATTCTTGGGATATTCAAGTATATCTTGTTCATTCATTCATTCATTCACATGAACTTGCATGCTTATAATTAGTTGATGTGGATGAACTTGTAATGGCATGAGAAATCTTGAAAACATGGGATCCAAGGGTTGTTTTTAGTGTTTGTATCTGTGGTAACTAGCAGGGCACCTTACATACAGGAGAAAAGTGATAAATGCTAACTGAATTGAATTGAATTGGTTAAGGTAACTGGATATATTTAGCTTAGAGAACACTCAGTCTCAGTGGTGGAGAATAGAACATATTAGATGGCTTCATGCATATCAAGGACTGGTTTCATTTTGCTTGGGTCCTAGAGGACAAAACTGGAAATGGGTGAGGATTGAAGAGAAACAATTTTAAGTCTGGTGTGTTACAAAACTTCCTGATTGTTAGAGTCTGCACCAAAGTGTAATAGACTGCTGGCAAGATAGTGATCTCCCATGCCTGGAGGTCACTGAACAGAAGATAGATGAGCACTGGTCAGGGATGTTGTATAGGAAGTTGGATTAGACAGCTTCAGAGGCCCTCCATCTATAAGAATACATATCATATCCTTTATTCACTTAAATTATTTGCAGTAGAAGATTCTATTCTGCATATTCTCTTCCATTGATCTGGGAGCCATGAGGAAGAACATGAGGAAATCACACTGGGATAGTATACAATGCTAAAATCCCAGGCATAGAGAGTCCTAGAGTATGGCTGGGAAACATTTCTGTTCAGAAAACAGTGGATCTTTCCATTTGCTACTGTGTAGATGGATGAAGAACAACTGTCTGGAAATGAAATGCACAGTTCACTTGTAACCAGTGATGTCCTATAGACAAGGACAAATTTACTCAGTGAAATAGATTCCACAGCTGGCTAACCCTTTTCATCAATATTTTTCTGATATCCAGCTTATAGCTCTCTAGTGGCAGTCTCTCAGAAATAATGGGAAAAAGTCTAACCCCTAGCTAAATAAACAAACAAATAAATGAATGAATGAATAAATAAATACATTTAAAATGGATGAATGAATAAATAAAAACTCAGTTTTCTTTTTTCCCCTAGGTTATTGTTTTAATGAATTGATTTAAAGATTTTTTTCAACTACCCAGGACACTTTAAGAAACAAAGAATATATCTCTTGTTTTTCTCCCTCACATTTGAAGATTTTAAAGTCCTGCAGGTCCAAATATTTTCCCTTTCCTTCTTGCCTTGAGAAATTTGGATTATAGTGATTTTTATCATTGTATCACAGCTGTATGATCTTGAGTCTGCTCTAGATATGTGATTGAAATCTCCAATAGTTAGAAAACTGAAGTATGTCTCTGTCTTTTTTAGCCTTAAGCAGAATAGCCTTTGTAAGAACAATCACAGGGGCTGAAATTTGATAAATCAATAAAAAGCATTTATTAAGCACTTTCTGGGTGTTAAGCTCTGTGTAGGTACTGAGGATACAGACATAAAAGTTAAACATTTTTTTTGTCCTAAAGGAGTTTAAATTTCATCAAAAGAAATGACATGAGGTTTGTTAGTGGATTTTTTTTAGACTACAATGTATATCCATATCTCTTGGTATTTTCTGAAATAGAACCTTCAAAATGTTCGAAGTACCTCTTAGATTAGAATCCCAGTTTTCCATAATCAGAGGAGGAAGATGGAGAGGTGAATGAGACCACCAGGAAACTTGAGATGGCAAAGGTCTCTGGGCAGTTCATCCATTTCTGGTTTTATGCTGGCCAGGTCAAGTCTTACCTGCACAACTTATCACTTCTCCTTTGAGTTCAGTCTAGAGTGTTGATATTGATTGATGAAGTTGAAAATTCAAGCAGCAGACATTTCCAGTAAATAAAATGAATGAAAAATGGCCTGAGTAGGGGGTTAACTTTCCCTTCATCTGCCATCACAAGGGACAAGTGAGATCAGCCAGAGCACTTCAGTTTCAGTGCCTAGAGCTAAATACTTTAGGTGAGATTGGATGGGGGCAGCACAGGCTAAGAATATCTTTCTGACAGAGTTCATACCTTTGAAATTTGCTCCTCATATTGATTTGGGAAAGGCAGGTCATTAGAAGAAGAGATTAATTAGTTGATGGTTTCCGCATGTTGCCTGAAGGTTCAATCCAGAGACCCTAGTAGAGGTCTACATATTACATGTTTTACATGACAGATCTTCCTACACAAGTTAAGAATTTCCTCATTGTGTTATACCATCGAATACAAAACACTCCGCCAAACATTTTCATTTAAATATCATGTAATGTGAGCAAGAAATTGACAGCTAGGTGGTGAAGTGGATAGAGTGGCAGGTGTAGACTCAGGAAGACTCATTTTCCTGAGTTCATATCTGGCCCCAGAAAATTATTGCTGCTGTGACCCTGGGCAAATCACTTAACCCTGTTTACCTCAGTTTCCTCATTTGTAAAATGAGCTAGAAAAGGAAATGGCAACCCACTCCAGTATCTTTGCCAAGGAAACCCCAAATGGGGTCAAGAAGAGTGAAACATGACTGAAAAAATAATGAAAAAAAGCAAAAATTATATATAGTTTGCTTTGATAAGACATGTACAGGTGTGAAGCAGTAATATACAATAATAATTTATGGGATCAAATGTTTGACCATAACTGTAGAGCTGAGAGGGACCTCAAAAGTTCCATTTAATCTAGCCCTATAATTTTACAGATGCAAAAATATGGATGGATGGATAGATAGATGGGTAGATAATACATAGATAGATAGACAAATAAGAAACAAATGTTTCTATAATTGTCTGCCAAATCAAATCAAATCCATTTTTATAGATCCAAAAATGGAAATAAAATAATTTGCCAAAGGTGCACAACTAATAAACAGAATTTCAACCTAGGACTGTGATTCCATTCATTCCTCTTTCCACTGATCTATGATATTTACAATTTGAGTGATCCCCAGGAATCATTCCTGAAAACTCCACGGCTGGGCTTTAGTATAATTCAAAGAATACTTGGGGGAAAAAGAAAAGTGGTCCCAAATTGTAGGAAACCCAAAGTACTATATAATATTGAAATTGAATGGTATCAGTGAGAAAATGTCTATACAGAGGAAGGTTCCACAGATAGCTAAATAATTAATGCTTCCTCTAACCTGGGACAGAAAGACAAGTATTTCCTTAGTGTCTACATAATGAGGCAAAGAGTGCTCAACCTGGAGTCAGGAAAGACCTGGGTTCTAATATTCCCTTTATTGCTCACCTTGTGAAGATGAGTAAGTCACGTGACCTCTCTGACCCCAGTTTTACTCTCTGTAAGATGATTATAATACCTGTCACCGGGTTGTGATGAGGAACAAATGTGATAATGCATGCTGTTTGCTGTGCAAATCTTAAAGTGTCATATGATCACCGGTTATTAGCATTGTTCAAGGTTTAATAGCTGGTGAATAGGCAATGTGCCAAACTTTAGTGGTTCTGAGGAAAGAAAAAACTGGAACTCTGTGTCTGTACATTGGGTAAATAAGTCAGGTTGGTCCTTACACCCTCTGCTGATACCCCTGCCTCTGCATGCTAGTGTCTAGCTAACCATTATTAAGTCCAGTGACCTCTCTGTGGCATTAGGAGTAACACCATACCTCTGCGATAATGGAAAATAACATCTGGTGTTAGAAATTTAATTAAATCATTGGTATTTCCAAGCAGGACTAGAGGCTTTGTTTTGTTCCATTTGGTTCTTTAGAAGATTTTTTTAAGGGCATCAAGAGTTTTATTCACTTTTCCAAAAACAAATTATATAGGAACCTATATCACATTCTATCAACATTCTATCACATCAGAAGAGTGCCTTGTAACCAGATATCAGTTAAAAAAAATCAACCCTGTCAATCCAATATTTAATCATAAACACAGGGTTTCTTTCTTTCTTTCTTTTTTGCTGTGGCAGCAAAAGTCAACCTGAAGGGCAAAGCTCCTTGGGTTTGGGGACTATGGAGGAAGGGCAGGGGGATTCAGGCTTGGGAAGTCAAGGGGAAATTTTGTGAACAAATGTTCATTTAAAGTCTCCAAAAACAAAAAAAGAGAGCTTCTATTTTAAATGATAATATGAATAGTCATTCTCATATATTAAAGAAACTTAAAAATGGATTTGATTTGATTTGGCAGACAATTATAGAAACATTTGTTTCTTATTTGTCTATCTATCTATGTATTATCTACCCATCTATCCATCCATCCATCCATCCATCCATCCATCCATCCATCCATCCATCCATCCATCCATCCATCCATCCACCTATCATCTATCAACTATCAACCATCTACTTATCTATCTATGTATCTATCTATCTACCTACCTATCATCTATCTATCAACTATCTATTTATCTATCTATCCATCCATCAATTTCTATTTATGTATCTATTTATATGTCTATTCTCTCTGTCTGTCTGTCTGTCTGCCTGCCTACCTGTATCCTCAGAATTACTAGAAATTGTCTTACTGAGCTTTTATTGTATTCAAGGCGTGGGGACCAATTTGTAATTGGGGAGTGTTAGCTAAGTGGATAGCTGCAATATTGGGGCAAGGAAGGAGAATGGCAGCCTCCCTCAAAACAGAACAGGATTTATTTTAACAGGAACGAACTTAAAAAAAAAACCACAAACATGATCAGTAGGATCAAGGGAAAGGAAATAAAATGGGGAAAGGGAAATTATCTAACCTGAAAAAACACCACTGCCCAGGAATCAGCTGAGAATACACAACAGAGCTCCTGTCACCTTCCAGCTTCCAGCCAGAATGCCAGAAAGAAAAAAAAAAAACTACCTTCCTCCCTACACACTCCACACAGTCCCCAGCCAATTGGACGGCCTCTCTGACAGTCACATGACTGCCCTCACTAGGCTTCCAATCATTATAATTTTGCCAGGCCCATGTAGGCATCTGTGAGTGGTGATGATGTGAGGTGCCAGCGCCATGGCAACGGCTACAACCAGTGGGTACAGCACCTTGTTTTTTGCGGAGCCCCAGGCCAGTGCGCACTGAGGCATAAAAACCTCAAATAACAATTAATTCTTTACAAAGGTATGGTGTTAAGAACTGGAGGCACAAGGATAAAAAATAATAGCTCTTACACTTGAGGAGGGATCCCACATGTACACGTGAAGTATAATGAAAGGGATACTATGATGGGGCCAAAGGTGCATATGAGTTATAATAGGGGCAAAGGAGATACAATATAAGCTTAGAGTTGAAATGGACCTTAGAAGTCAGCTAGTAAACTCTTTCATATTATAGATGAGGAAACTAAGGCAAAAAATTTAAGTGATTTACTCAAAGTCACATGGGTAATAAGCAGAGCTGGGATTTAAACCCAAGTTTTCTCATTTTAAGTCTAGTATGGAAAATGTTCCAGGACAAGTATTTCCAACCTTTTTTTTGGTCCCTGTATCCCTTGACTTTTAGGAACACCTTTCAATAGCTCCTATTTGATATAAAATATGAAAGGAAATAAATTATAGAGCATGCCATACTTTAAGGTAATAGATTTTTTTGTGAAGAAATCTTTAGTACGGAACAACATTTTTCAGTACCCCAGAGTTATTAAATGTATTTTTCATTAACACTACCAGTTTGATGATATCTTAAGGATATTATATTATTTACTAAATATTCCCAATAATCATTAATCATCTTATATCCCCTGGGGAGCATATTTTCCCAGGTTGGAAACTCCTGTTCATGAAAAATAAAGGGAGAATATTTTAAGCCAGTGGCACCTGGGAAGAGAAACTTTTGCAGGAGTTGTGAAATAATGCAAGGGAACTAAATGCCTGGGGGTGGTGTGGAAGAAGGAAAGAAAGAAGACTTCTTTTCCTGTCAGGCCAGAGGAATCCCATTCAGTTTCTCTGGGTATATGTCTTCTTTCTGCTTTGCTTTTCCCATTGTTTGTTGGTATCTCTCTGACTCTTAAAGGATTGCCAAGGTCTTGCTTCCCACTGAGGATATGCAAGGATGAAATATTACTAGATTCCAGAGAGAGGAAAGACTCTACCTGCTTGATATATTGAAACACCTGGCAGTCTGGTTGAAAAGGGAAGGGCCTTAATCATGTCAGACTCATGATTGGTTCTGATTTTCTATGAGATTATGCAGAACAAAGGATATGAGCACCTTATTCATTAAGAGGATTTAGACAGAAATCTTTGCAGGAAGTGGGTACCACTAAGGATATTGGGACTTCAAAGCAGGAAAGCGCTTCTTCCATGAAAAGAAAAGAAAACAAACTTATTACAAGGCTAATGGATTATTGTTGAGATTTCTAGATGGAATGCTTTCTGGTGGAAGACTTTATTTTTAATATGCAGTTACAGAAACATGAGCCCAATCTTTTAAGCCATTTTCAATTTGTAACTTTATGAAGTTGAAATGTTTGGCTTTGGGGAACAGGAGTAATCTTTATCGCACTAATAATCACAGTTTTTCCTCAAAATTAGCATAATTTCTACTCAACCTCCTACTGTCCTTGGAGGTCTGGTTATTCTGATGTCTTGAGTATTTCTTATTTTGGAATGACTCAATAACCATATGAAAAAGGCTGCTTCAGTTGATATACTAAGACAGCATTTAGAATTCATGTGGGCAGCATCCCTTCAGCCATAGAATGCTGAATGCCAATGGATTTGTAAAAGATATTAATAGCCAGAGAATAACAAGGCTGGATAGTTCAGTAGAAAGAGTTCTAGACCTAGAATCAGGTAGTCTGGTATATTTATGGGCTTGGATACTCCTTAGGTAGAGAAGTTACATAATTTGAGCCTCAGTTTCTTCATCTGAAAAATGGGGATAGTAATGCTTGCCCTAGCTATCTCTCAGAGTTCTTGTGAAGAAGGTCCTTTATAAATATAAATAGTATGCTGGTGTGAGTTGTTGTTATTTGAGTTTGTGCTCTCCAGATAAGCTCAAGGGAGTTGAGGCACGAAACACACGTTCTATGGGCTGTGTGCAACCTAAAGAATTGCCAAATATTCTGAAACAAATTAAAATGTAACGGCATCTTTAATGTAGGTGATTCTGGGCAACTCACAATTTTTTTTGGCTCTAGTTTCCTAATATGTAAAATGAAGATGATCAAAAAAGATAGCATATAGTATTTTCATATCTTTAAGGTCGACATTAGTGGTAACTATTATCCCTTCGTGTGTGTGTGTGTGTGTGTGTGTGTGTGTGTGTGTGTGTGTGTGTATTTTTTCTCCCAACATTACCAAGAATTGGGGTAGTAGTCACTCTGGACACTATAATGGGAGTGCGTTGAGGCATACAAATGTGGTATGAGGACCAAGGGTTGAAAATATTCAACATGCTACAACAGAGAACACACTTAAGAGTGTAAGTAGCAGCTTTTGTTTGGTCCAAACCTTCCTCACCTCCAAGCATGATAAGTTCAAGGGCAGTTCCTTTTCAAATAGGCTCAAAGATTTCAGGAGGTAGATAATAATGAGGAGAAGGAAGAGAAGAAGGAAGATTTATAGAATTGAAGGATCTGAGTTGACCCTTTTTATTATATGGAAAGTTCAGCAAATCCACCATAGAAATGCATCCCAGAGTTATGCTTCATCATTGATCATTAACTGCATATTATAAATTATGTTATCTTTGATATTAATTTATGCATGATTTAGAGCTTATTTAGTATATGGTATAAAATGCTAGTCTAACACTAATTTCTGCTAAAATGTTTTCCAGTTTTTCCAGTAATTCTTTAAAAAAAAAGGTCTTCTATCTAGTAATTTACATTGTTGGGTTTCTTGTAAAGGAGTATGGTAATGCTAAACCCTCTTCATTTGTACTCTTTTGCACTCTTTCCCTTGAGATTCTAGACCTTTTGTTCCTTCATATGAACTTTCTTATTGTTTTGTCTAATTCTATAAAGTACCCTCTCAGTAATTAATTGTTATAGTATAAAAATCTTTAAATTAATTTACGTGCTATTAGCATTTTTATTATATTGGATGACTTTAGGGATTAACCATGAATAGTCTCTCTCTACTTTTTAAATACTTTTCTCTCTATCTGTAAAGAGTGTTTGGAGTTATACAAATTAATATAAATCTTTGGTAGGCTAACACTCAGATAGTTTATGCATTTTGTAGTTATTTTGAATGAAATTTCTCTTATTATTCTTTTTCCTAAGTTTTGTTAGTGCTGTGTAGAAATGTTGGTGATTTTGGTGGATTTATTTTGTATCCTGCTACTTTATTGAAGTTGTAATCATCTCAATTAGCTTCTTCATTGATTTCCTAGGATTATATAAACACATTATCATGGGTATATAGGGTTGCCTACCACAAAGAAAAAAATATCTCGCTTACTTGGAGATGCTTACTTGGAGGATTTAAGAACACAGACAAATTGTATAATTGTATAATTTGTAACTTGTGAAGAGTTTCTGATACCTCTCTATGAATGAGTATTTTCAACCATAAATTAAAACAGAAATCATTCTTTCTTTTAAATCTAAAACCTCAAAATTTGGAAAGTAAAATAATAATTTAAAAAGTATCCAGTGATATTTCACCTGAATGGAAACCTGCTATCAGAGATGTTAGAATTTTACACATCAGTATCTTTGAGAGGTTTTATCTATGGGTATCAGTGAAGAGAATTTAGGACAAGTTTTTAAATCATTCTGTAAGATATTTTAAGTCTAGTTACTTTTACCCACTATTCGTCCTCGTTCCTTATTATGCCTTTGTGTACTCAGCTCCTAGCACATCCCATAATACTTTAATAAATGCTCCTTAGGTTCAATTCCTGAAGGCTTTCTATTTCTTTTTTATCTAAAAAAAATCCTTTATTTAGCTATTCATCTATCTATCCATCTATCTATCTATCTATCTGTTTATCCATTTATTTATTCATTCACTCATTTATTTATTTGTTCATTCATTCATTTATTTATTCATCCATTTATTTATTTTTTCATTAATTCATTTGTTTGTTTGTTTATTTGTTATTTATTTCTTTATTTTTAGAGGCCTTTCTGTTTCTTTTTTTTTCTGGGCTTTTTTTTCCCCTTTCTATTTCAAGACAAATTTAAAACTAGAAGCCTTATATCAGGTCTGTTGTTGTTGTTTGTTTGTTTGTTTGTTTTTTGTGGGGCAATGGGGGTTAAGTGACTTGCCCAGGGTCACACAACTAGTAAGTGTCAAGTGTGCACTGCGCCACCTAGCTGCCCCCACATCAGGTCTTTTTAAAAGCTGAAGGCCATCAAAACTACAATTGAAGTGTGAAACCAATGCCGCCCAAGTAACTTTTGAGAAGCAAGAACTTAAGACACATGTCCTGAGTCATCATTGGTTATTACTTATCATAGACCAGCTTAATGTAAATGAGGAGAGTGTTTTTTGCAAATGCTCATTTAAACAGTAACCTGTGAAAATGAATTTGGGAGATTCTCCTGAAATCTTGTACTTAACCCTTTTAGAAGATTGCTATCTTTTTTTTTTTCACTTGAATACCTTTTGATTACTAACTGAGCTCTAATATTTATTCATTATCCACTTTAAACTTTAGCTCTTAGTCTTAGAGGAATAACATTATTTTAACATATTACATTCTATGTGTATTATTCTAACATATAGAAGAAGGAAATTCATAAACAGAACTCCTTATGATTGAATCTGGATTTCCTTTGCTTGGAGAAAATGAGTTGTAAAATGTGGGCATGCAAGCCCCTCATGGGCTATTTTCATTTCAGTCTTTATTTCTTTATTAACTAGATCAATGCCTGGTTCATAGTAGGTCCTTTTAAAAGCTGGTTGAATGGTTAATATTGAAATATTTTTGCATGATTTCACATATATTCAGCAAGATCACATTTCTTGCCTTCTTAATAGGTGGGGAAGGGGCAGGAGGGATAAAGACAATTTAGAATTCAACTATTTTGGTTTTTTTTCACGAATGTTAAGAATAATTTTTAAGAAGCTCGTTGAATTGAATTGAAATTAAGTGATTACCATGATGGCATGAAATACTGCTCTTGAGAGTCAAATTGATTTGCACAAGAGGTAAATTAAAGAAGAGCCTAGTATTACAAAACATTGGAAAAATCATTGCCAATTAAATGATACTTTAAGGTTTCAGGAAACTTTAGATAAATTATTTCATTTGAGCCCCAAAACAACCCTATTAGATTAGGTATGAATATTATCCCCATGGGGCAACTAGCTAGCACAGTGGATAGAGCACTGGCCCTGGATTGAGGAGGACCTGAGTTCAAATCCGGCTTCAGACATTTGATACTTACTAGCTGTGTGACCCTGGGCAAGTCACTTAACTCCAATTGCCACACACACACATTTAATCCCCATGCTACTGATGGGAAAAATTGAGGTTCAGAAATGTTAAGTGACTTAAGTGTCACATAGCTAAATATTGTTGTTATTGTTCATCCATTGTGCTTGAAGGGAACCAATGACATATAGCACTGAACTGAAGCCTCTGTAGCTAAATAAGTGGCTGAAGAAGTTCAATCTCAACTCACTTTGACACTACGTCTAAGGGATGCTTATTAAGTATATTCTGCTAGAGAGATGTAGTGTTATGAAATGTATATAAAGTGTGTGTGTGTGTCTGTGTGTGTGTTGGGGTGGTTACTCTTTTTGTTCATAATGATAGTAACTGGGATTTGAAATGAACCATTGAAAAATGTGATGGATTCAGAAATTGTGTTTACCAACTTTCAGATTGAGTTCTCTATTCCTTCCCTTAATTTACTTTAAATGTTATATCTGGGTTGGCAAATAGTCTAAATGAGTCTGCTACAAGTACTACCTTTGTGTTTTTAATTAGTGAAGTGAGAAGCAGTTAAAGTGGGCGAAATTTGAGAGAGAAAAGGTGGCTTTGGTAAATATGGTTGGGACAAATAAAATTTTTATTATTCAAATATATTATTGTTATTTTTGCTTTTATGTCACATTCTTTTCTGAGTTATTCCTTTTCATTTATATGATAAGCCTTTCATTTCAACAGATTTTTTTAAAAGTTCAAAAAATCCAAGCAACACATTGAACTTGCCTGAAAGTGTACTCAACATTCCATATTCATTTTTTACCACTTTTTCAATAAAAGGAAGGAGGTGAATTTTCACATTTCTTCCCCAGAGCTAAGTTTGGTCCTTAGACTTACACAAAATTCAGTTTGTTTTATTGTTCTTTCTATTTACAATGTTGTAGTTATACGCATATATTTTTTCTAATTGTGTTTCTGCATCAATTCATATGCCTTCATATATTTCCCTAAATTATTCATAGTCATCATTTCTTGTGATACAATGATATTCCATTATATTAATGCCTTACATTTTGTGTAGCCAGTCCTCCATTAGTGAACAATTAATTTCTTTCAATTTCTTTGTCATTACCAAAAAAAATACAGCTATTCCTTCTACATCATGGGGGTTAGAAACCCAGTGCCCCCATGATCTAGAAAATCCATGTAAAATTTCTTGGAACAGAGAAGTCTGATTTATTTTCTTTTTCTTCTTTGGAGTGTTTACAGTACCTGAGTGTAAAATTTGGGCTGATATTATATAATACTATACATATATTTTATGTATTCCTAAGTTTCTAAGTTTTTTCTGCGTCATCTACTAGCCTTTGTGTGTCACCTGCAGCTTCTGCAAAACTCCTCCCAAAATCCCATTTAATTTCTTATGCTGACCCACCAATTATTGGAACCATGATGGGAAAAGTCACAATGTGGAAGGGAATACTGTATTATGTGAATAATTTTTAGTGTATATGAGAACTTGTTGTCTTTGTCCTCTTTGTGGGGTATATGTGTAGTGGTGTGGTATCTCAGTCAAAGAACCATTTTGTAACTTTTTTTAAAACATTCTTCTAAATTGTTTTCCAGAACAAATGGAACAGATCACAGCTCCACCGATCATCAGTGTTATCATTCATTTTTGGTTTTTGGTGAGGAAATTGGGGTTAAGTGACTTGCCCAGGGTCACACAGCTAGTAAGTGTTAAGTGTCTGAGGCCGGATTTGAACTCAGGTTCTCCTGACTCCAGGTCTGGTGCTCTATCCACTGCGCCATCTAGCGGCCCCAACATCATTCATTTTTTGAAAGGTTGTGTTAATGAAATCTCAAGGCCCAACATTGTGAGGAAGTATAACAATTTCCCTCCCAGATTATGGCTTTTCTGAAATACACTGAGAGTACAGAATGTTGATGTTGCTTTTAAATCTTACTAAATTCTAACCCTGAGTCTTTTGAGTTGTCCTTTTAGCAAAAGCTGAGTGATGAAATGTTTACAGACTAGGAAGCTATCTTCCTAATCAGATAATTACTATTCAAGTTGAATCCCAAAGTACCCAGCTGCATCTGTAACACACCTCTCCTATATCATTATTTTTATCTACAAAAGCACATGAGAATGGGGGCAAGAGGGAAAGTGAATGAACACAGAATCATTGGGTTTGGGATGGAATAGCATGCCGTTATTCAGTGTCTGATTTAAAAAAAAAATCAATAGACATTTACTGTGTGCTGCCTAGTGCAAGATCACTGGACGTAGGGATTGTTTTGGTTTGTTCTTGTATCCTAAAAGTCTGCCCCAACATTTGGTATATGCTTAATAAATGTTTGTTTAACAGGATTGGTTTGCCAGAACCTTTGCCAATTGCTACTGGGGCTATACCCCCAAATAAGGAATGTTCCCTCTCCTCAAAGAGCTTATAATCTAGTTAATTCATCTTAATCAATAAGATGTGTAAGACATTTCATGCTTTTTCCTCCTATGAATACATTAAATAATGTGATCCTATAATTATATTTTAAAAATAACTGAAATGGTTGTGCAGTTTTATCAGTGTATTTCTCTGATTGGTGAAGATAATTCTAATATATTGAAATTTAAAAAGAATTTTAATATCAACTATGAGATAATTAGGGTAGATATTATTATTAGTATTGATGTTGTAGTTGAGGAAATGAAGATAATCAGAGGTTAAATTACATGTTTATTGAATTTAGGATGGATTCATGATGAGAACTCGTTTCCTCACAAGGATGATCAATTTAGAGCTGGATGGGACCTTAGAGACTATCAGAGTTAACTCCTTCAATTTGCTGATGAAAAATACAAGAGAGTCCCCTCATTTTAGTGACTATCTAAGGGGAGATGTGAATCCAGATATTCCTGGGTAAAAACCAGATGGGTAACTAGAGGACTATTGAAATTATGCACTAGAAGCATTTAATTTTGGAGTCTGAAAAGACTTTTGGAGTCATGCCAAGAGTTCACTCATCTCATTGTACAGGTGAGGAAACTGAGTCACAAAGAGGTGAAGGGATTTACCTAAGGCCACAAAGCTAGTTAGTGGCAAAGCCAGGATCAGAGTATATCACTAGAATCAAGGTAAGTCTACTAAAGGCTAGTGTACTTTCCATCATCCACTTGAGTAGAGGAGTATTCTCTTGCTAAAATGTAGATTGCTCTAGGAATGAAAAATTGCCATTAAGCATTTTTAGTTATTTATATCTTAGTGAGAATGAATTTTTCCCTATTAATCCCCTTTTACATTTTTATTTGAGTTGGAGTTTAATCCATATTTTCCCCATATATGCTACATTTGTCTTTACTTTTAAATGTTACTATACGATTTTGTTTGTTTGGTTTTTGTGGAGCAATTGGGGTTAAGTGACTTGCCCAGGGTCACACAGCTAGTAAGTGTCAAGTGTCTGAGGCTGGATTTGAACTCAGGTCCTCCTGACTCCAGGGCCAGTGCTCTATCCACTGCACCACCTAGCTGCCCCTAATCCATATTTTACTTAAAGAATTTCCAATTCTTTGTTACCACAAAAAGAGCACCTATAAATATTTTTGTACATGTGGGTCCTTTTCCCTTTTTTATGATGTCTTTGGGATATAGACCTAGTAGTGGTATTGCTTGGTCAAAGGGTATGCATAGTTTTATAGCCTTTTGGGCATGGTTCCAAATTAGGAGCAAAGATTTTCATCAAGTAATGGTATGATAAGAAGAAAAAAATGGACTGGTCTCATGGAAAGGATAAGAAATGACAGGTGGACAGCCAAAGTACTTCCTCCCTTTTCAATGGTAGTTGAAAACAAGGAAGTCGTCCTTTGTTTTGGCATGACCCTTGTGGTGAACTTTTGGGGGAATATGGACAATACATGCCCAGTTTGAGCAGGCATGGAGGGTTTGGGATCTGCATTGTTGGAAGACGATCTTGATCCAATGAGGTCATAGACTCATTGTAGTCATCTTGGTATATTATGGATCTGGACTTTCTAAGTCAGTGCTGGCAGAACACAAGTTGAAAACAACGGTTCTATAAGCAGTGGGAGCATCATTATTTCTTCACAAGCCTAGGAAATATATTATATTCATATTCTTTTACAAAGAGCACATGAAATTTTGAAAAAATAAAATCCTATATAGATATAATATGTATGTTTGTGTGTGTGTGTGTAGGGAGAACAGTTATTTTGTGATCTTTTTAAAATGACTTTTTATTCAATAATGGGTCTGAAAGGGTAAATTTAAAGCCAAAGCCATGTTTTGAATATGGGCTGAAGATCAGCCAAGCTGACTTTGGGTTAGTTTATCACCTGGCTTATTGCCCCAGTGAGAAATTATTTTGGCCAATGCAATCTGCTAAATGTCTCCTAAGGTATAGAGGGATTGTGATCCTGGTCAGTGGGGATTTTAGTGTCCCAAAGGCAGTCTAGGTCTTAGTTATCTTTTTAATCTTAATTATATATCCCTAGGGCCATCTCTAGTGAATATAGTAGGTACTCCAAACATCTTAGTTAAATGAATTCATGTTAAAATGTTACAATTAATTCTTTGTTTCTGAGCTTCCATTGTACCCACATGGTATCAAGAGAATTACAAGGATACCTCCATAACATAGGGGAGGAGGTATGGAATGACATGGAAAAGGGTTGCATAATATGCAAGGGCATAGATGGGTTGCAAAATATATCAAAATACATCATTGAAGAGAGTGCTGCTATAGGATCATGCATTTAGAATTGGAAGGTACCTTGGAAGATAATGGGTCCACCTCCTTTATTTTGCAGTCGAAGATAAGGAGATTCAGAGTGGTGAAGTTACTTGCACATGTACACATGGCTACTAAGAGTCTGAGATGGGGTTCAAACCAAGGTCTTTCTGCTTCTGAGTTCAGCATTTTACTCACCAGAGCAGGCTGTCTCTGCTCTACATTGATGAAATCACAGATTCATTAAAAGGTCATTGAATGAATATTTTTATTGTCCATAATTTTATTGGCCTTTAGGGAGGATGTCACACTAAAAATGTTTTGAGGGTAGTCAATATGTATTACTTTGTAAGACTGTCATGTTGAGTGTGTATATGTATGTATTTAATCTTATATAAGAAAAATATGCTGTGGTAACATTTTATTTCTATAATAGATGACATTCCTGTTTTTGAAGTGATTCAATTCAGAAATAGTAAAGTATTCACATTTCAGTGCTGTAACATAGCAAGTACTTAATAAGTGTTAAATTAAAAAAATGAATGCCACATCTTTTTTATTAATTCTTTTGAGTTTATAAGAAATGTAAAAGAATAAAATAGTCTTTTTTCATCTATATAAATAGTGTTTTAGTCTTCATTATTGGAGAAGAGATTTTTAGAGGAACAGATGGCCTGGTTTGATAAACAACTTGAAGATCAAGACCAGTAAAATATTTTTAAAATACCCAATTTTCCAGGGCACAATACCATAAGCTAAGAAACACTTTCATCAATTCAAAAGGAAAGGTCACATAAAATTGCTGAAATACATGAATTGAAGGTATTCTTTTTACTTATCATTCCACATTTCAGATGACTTCTGGGTAACAATCCTTGCAAATGTTTATTTGCGAGTAGAAGTACGAAATCTGTGTAGGTATAAAAATATTAAAAACACAAATTGCTTAAAATGTATTATTGGTATGGAAGGTGATGGTTAATTTTTCTTTCTAATTTAAGGCTAAATACAAATAACATCCTTGGTGAACATTAAAGTCAATTTTACTCAGTGTATTCACCATGCTTTCAATTTTATGACTTTTCTTGCCATCCAACTTGTTATTTTGCAAAGTATATTTAAGGGTAATGTTTTTCCCATTCATTCTTCCTAGGAAACATTAAACCTATGTATTACCAATGACTCCTACCAGTTTAAACAGAATTTTGAAGCTAGAACTTTTTCTAGGGCATGAAGAAGCCAGTAATCTCCACCTAGAAGGCAATTTATAGCTCACTTAAGTGACCTCAGCATGAGCCACATTTTTAAAGAGAAAAATGGCACACACATCCATGTGTGCAGTGTTAGGCAGCCATACCTCTTCTTTCCCAATGAACTGCATACATGACATTTTGTTGAAGATTATCTTTGGAAAGAATGTTTTAGTACACCCTTCTACCTTTTACACTTAGATTGTATCGACTTGGAATACAAATGTATGCTAATAAGAAAAATGCACATTTTAGGATGAATATATGCATTTGAATACAACCTCAATATATTTATATTTGTGTGGATGCAAAGGCTTTGAATTTACCCTTCCAGAGCCATTTCTGATTAAAAAGTCATTTTAAAAATTTCTCCAAATAACCTTCTCCCTACACACACACACACACACACACACACACACACACACACACACACACACACACATTTTATCTATATGGAATTTTATTTTTCAAAATCGCATGTGCTCTTAAAAAAGAATGTGAATATGAAATATCACCTAGGCTTGGAAAGAACTAAATTCTGTTCCCACTGGTTATAGAACCATTGTTTTCTCCTTGTTTCTAAGGAAGAAACTGCAGGGAAAATCTTCCAACACAAATCTTCAAACACTCTAAACTTTCAAAAATGTTCTTATGTTCTTATTGTTCCCATAAAGTGGAACCTCAAACTGAGTTTATTTTATTACTGGTGTGCTAGCAATGTCAGATTTTGTATATGCAGCTATACATAAATATTGTGTATTATTAAGTGGGCTCTCTGTTCCCATAAGAAACAAATGCCCCTAAATTATTTCAACATAATATAATCTCCCCATTTCAAGGTAATTCATTGGTTGTTCACACCATACAAAGCACTATAGTAAATACCATCCATATAAATATCTCTTCCCCTCTCTCTCCTCCCCAAATAATTCCTGTCCTCAAGGAACTTACTTATATTCTACTTGGAGTGTGCAACATTACACAGATAAGGAAATATGGATATTATATACAAATTTAAAGAGGAAGTGAGTACTGACCATAGGCTGGACCAGAAAGGCAGAGATATTTGAACTGAGCATTGAAGAAAGTCCAAGAGGTAGAACTAAACTAAGGGGGGAGATAATTATAAAGGGCAGTTTGCATAAAGGCATGGAGAAGGATATGAAATTTTGTGTATAATAAATGCTAGCAAGATAATTTGAATAGAACAAGGGTGCCTGAAGGGAAGCAATTTTAAATAAGACCATAAAGATAGGTAGTAGTCATATTATGGAGGGTTCTAATGTCTGCATCAAAATTTTATATTTTGTCTTGCAGGCAACAGAGAACATCTCTGAAAATTCTTTGAGAGGGGAAGTGATTTAGTTAGAATTGTGTTTTTAAATGATCACTTTTGGAACTGTGTGCAGAATGTGTTAGAATGGAGAACAGAAATGGGTAGGTTAATTAGTAGGCCATTGTAATATTTCAAGTGGGAGGTGATGAGCTCCCACAATTATGAGAGTAATGAGCAGGGAGTTGATGTAAGAAGTAGAATGAACAAGAGTTGGCAACTGAAAAGGAATTGGGAAAGGGAGTGACAGAAGGGGGTGTATCAAAGATAGCACCAAGATATTGATGCCATCACTAGAAACATGGAAAATTAGAGGAAAGATGGGTTATGGGGAAAATGTAATGAGTTTTCTTTGAGATTTGAGATGCATATTGGACATCCAAAGGGAGATCTCAGATAGGTGGCACAGTGGATAGACTACTGTGCTGGATTCTGAAAGACCTCAGTTCAAATCCAATCTTATACTATGAAAAGGAAATCAATATTAATTATTTTAATTTATTTTTAGTTGTTGGATTATATGACTAATCTCCCTTCTTAAGTAAAAACTAGCCATAAAAGCTAAACCAGACTAACATGGATATTCTTTTTTTTTTTTTTTTTGGTGAGGCAATTGGGGTTAAGTGACTTGCCCAGGGTCACAGAGCTAGTAAGTGTTAAGTGTCTGAGGTTACATTTGAACTCAGGTACTCCTGACTCCAGGGCCCATGCTCTATCCACTGTGCCACCTAGCTGCCCCCACGGATATTCTTTTACATCTGGGTTGTCTGTAGATTTGGTGAATAAGTAGAATTGATAAGACTTTATCATTTAGTAGGAGATAATTTAAAGTAAGTAATACATTTTGTAGGAATAAAATAATCATAGGATGGCAAGACTTTTTAAAAAATTTTAAACGAAGTTTATTTAAACAACAAGATGTTTGACTTGAAGGGAAAACTATCTAGGATCAATTTCTTTATAGTGATTTATCCCTACTGAAGAGATAGAGATTGCCCTACATGTAACAGCTACGTACAAAAAAGTTATAAAATCATCCTTGGTTTTACAATGATAAAAGAAAAACATTGAAATTATCCAATCAAATAAGGTATGCAAGGATTTTTGTGTGTGTGTTTTTTTTTTTTTTTTGTTAAACAGTGAGAGCAAAATAACTTACTGGAATATAAAGATAAAAGTTGAATGAGAATGCCACTAATGGAGAAAAGGGATATTTTCACAGAACCAGTTTGTTTTTTCCCCTCCTCATCTCCATTTGATGTTGATCAAAACATACCATCGGCCATTTAGTTAAAAAAAAATAACCATTATGCCTGTGCACATACACCAGTTACTTTATGTACAATAAAGGAATGGGGGAAGGGAATCAAAAAGAGAGAAAACTATATTGCAGTAGTCAGGATGTGGATGAACCAAATCTTGGTTTTCTAATTGTGAATGTATTGTTTTCCTTGGGAGCACAGTTCTGGAGTAGAGTTACAGGTTCTCTTTTTTAGTAAACACCACCCGTCTGTCTGATGGAAAACATCCATTGTATCTTCATCCTCCATTTCCAACTGCGCAGGTGTGTCTGTTTCATTGATTGGTTGCCCATCCAATCGGAATCTGACCTGCCTCATTGACAAACCCTGTCGTTGACAATAGGCTTTCAGTAGTTTACTAAGTGGGGTGTGCCTCTTAATCTTAAATTGCACCACCGAACCATCTTGCGCTGCCACCTTCAAATTAATGTGGTCCTTGTTTTCAGTCTTGACTCTTTCCTTCGGCTTTTCGTCGGCCATGGCGAGTCCGGGGGTCTCCTCAGCCGCCGCTTCACAAAAGAGGCACCAGGATGGTCCGCTCCAAGGGAACGGGGGCGGGGGGGGGGGAGAAGCAGCAGCGGCAGGAGCGGGAGGAGGAGGAGGAGGAGGAGGAGGAGGAGGAAGAGGAGGAGGAGGAAGATGATGATGGTGGTGGTGATGGTGAGGGAGAGGGGGAGGGGGAGGAGGAGGAGGAGGAGGAGGAGGAGGAGGAGGAGGAGGAGGAGGAGGAGGAGGAGGAGGAGGAGGAGGAGGAGGAGGCAGCAGCGGTGGAGGTACTGAGAAAGCGCGCACGTTCCGCCGCTGGCAAGACATTTAAAGGCAAAGTATTCTTTCTAGAAGTTGGAAAAAAAAGGGGTAGCTAGGTGGTGCAGTGGATAGAGCACCAGCCCTGGAGTCAGGAGTACCTGAGTTCAAATCCGGCCTCAGACACTTAACACTTACTAGCTGTGTCACCCTTGGCAAGTCACTTAACCCTCATTGCCCTAAAAAGAAAAAAAGAAAAAAAAAGTTGGAAAAATGATGGTTGACTAAAAGACTAAGTTCCCCTTTCCAGTCTTAGTGAATAAGCTGCCTTCTTTCTTGTGCTAGAGGTTGTCTTAATTGAGTAATGGAATCTTTTAAGGTGGGAAGCTTGAAGATGGGGGTGGTGGTGGCTGGTAACTACCAACAACAAGTTCCTCTTTCTAAGTAAGCTTTCTGGTGACAAAAGGCATCACCTGTAGGGCAAAAAATTTTGGTATATTCTCACTTTGACAGATAAATGTTGCCAACAGTACTATTATGGGAAAATTCAGTGGAAAAACTCAAATGGCACTCAGGAATAAAGAAGAGAGGCACATGGGCCCAGAGGAGAGTGTCTCTCAAAGGATTTGAGCCCCAAATCAAGGGTGTGTTACAAACTTATACTCCTTGACAGTGTTTTCTTAGCATAGCTTGCATTTGTGGGTTTTTACTTGGCTAAGCAATTTTCTGGGGTTCGGGGGCAAGGTCTGCTAGCCTACTGGACTTACTAAGCAGTTTTGGGAACCTTACTTAAACAGTCATGAGAAGCAGGTTTCAGGATCTGGGATTACCTAAATTTACTGGACTTGCCTAAGCAGTTTCAGAAAGCGGTTGCAAGAGGCGATTTTTCCGTATCAGTACAAATTTGGATTAAGAAAACCTGGGAGAAGCAAACTAGCCAGATGACTTGTCTTGTCCAATTGAATTATGTTCAAACAAGTTTCCTATTTTTTATTCCTCTTTTCTGTTAAAAAATCAAGCTCTGTATATCATTCCTTTGTCACTAATTATTGAAGAATTGACCTGATTTAATGATAACTTGGTAGCCTAGCTATTGAATCATCTTTACTCAAAAATAACAAGCCTTAGAATTTTTCTTATGTCAGATAATTAATTTAAAAAACTGTATGACTCTGGTCAAGTCACTTAACCTCTGATTGCCTCAGTTTCCCCATTTGTAAAATAGGGATAATACTAGCAGCTTCCTCTCAGGGTTGTTGTGAGGATCAAATGAGATAATAGTTGAAAAGTAGTTAGTACAGTTCCTAGCACATCGTAGGGCCTATATAAATGTTAGCCATGATGATGATGATGAGGGGGATGCTGTAGCTGATGGTGGGGATGATGATGTCCATGAGTCAGTGGGTAACACACAACTGGAACTTACATTTAGAAGTATTTGGATTTAGAGAATTGAAATGATCACTGAAACCATGAAACCTAATAAGAGAGATTATACAGAGATAAGAAAGGAGGGCACAGCACCAAACTATGGGGAGATGATCCAGCAATGAAGACCAGAAAGGAAAAGAAGTGGAGTGGAAGAAGGAAGAGAAGTGGTGTGCATTCCAGGTCCTTCTTAATATTAGTATTTTCCCTCTGAGATAATCTCAAATACATCTTGTATCTACCTTATTTGTCTTGTAACAATTGGAATGACACCACCTGCTGGAGAGCTACTGTAGGAAAGCTCCACCATGAGGAGAAGGTGTCTGAGGGCAAGCCATGTGGTTTTCCTTGACATCAGGAAGTGATGTTTGCTCGTGGGTACTATCTATAAAAGAGGTGAGGCTTGCTCTCTTGGTCTCTTACTTCAGGACCTCAGGGGGGAGAGGAGCTGAAGAGATTAGCTCCCTGAGATAAACAGCTGAATCTAGGCCTTTCTCTCTTCACCAATTTCTTATTCTCCTTAATAAATGCTTAAAAGTCTAACTCTTGCTAAAGCTTATAATTTATTGGTGACCACTCATTAGATATTTTAGACAGACTAGCTAGAATTTTAGCCCCTTACAGTCTGTAGTAGTTTACATATGGTCTCCCCTACTAGATTGTAAACTCCTTGAGGGCAGGACCTATTTTTCTCTCCATTTCCTTGTATATCCAACAGTTAGCACAGTGCCTGGCACAGAGTAGTAGGCCCTTACTAAATGTTTCATGGAAAACAAAAGAGCAGAGAGCATCTAGGCGAAGCAGTGTTATTAATAGTATTAGAGGCCACAGAAAGAATACACAGAATGTGGTCTGAGAAAAGACTTTTGGATTTCTCAGTAAGAAATTATTGTCAGCCTCAGAGAGAACAGATTCCTTGAAGTAGTAGTGTCAGAACCCAGATGACAAAGGATTGAGAAGATGGTAGAAGGTGCACACATGAAGGCAAGCAATATAGAAGTCTCTTCCTTGGAAATTGGCAGTTTAAAAGGAGAAAAGATCTGGTATGATAGTTTAAGGGGATAAAAGGGCCAAATGAGGTAATTTGCTTGTTTGGTTGGTTGTTTGAGAGCAGCAGGGATCTGAACAAATTTCCAGAGGTGGAAAAATGTCCTGTGATAAGGAGAAATTGAGGATGTGAGACAAAGACAGAATGATTGAGGGGGTGATGTTCTCAGAGGAGCCCAAATGGGATGAGATCAACAGTACAGGGTTGACCTAGCAAAGGGAAAAGTCACCTTCTTGTTAGAAACTAAGGAAAAAGAGGAGAAAGTAGAGAATTAAGAAGAGGGAATTTGAAGAGTGGAATAGGTAAGGGGAGGAGCTCATATGCTTTTTTACATCCAAACTAAAAACAACAAAACAAATAATAGTACTAAAGTTTCCTAGACAAAAGTGTAAAACTTAATCCCCATTTAATGTCAGCTTGAAACACCTCAGGGCACGTGGATCCTAAGATTTTCTAAACATTTTCTAAACACACTGAATATAAAATGACTTCATAAGCCAAAGTCAGATAGAATGTTCATATGCCATTTGTTGGATTTATTCCATAGCTGATGTGTTGTGTGCCTCAAATAAACTGTCTCGGTAAGTGGCTAACAAAGTATACATCTAACTGAAGAAAGTTGATTGTTTGACATCTGGAATTTGAAGATTTGGGTCCTTTATTTTTTTTCCTTTAAAACTCAACTTTAGTAAGATTTTTCTGGGGGCAACTTGGTGGCAAAGTGGATAAAGCACTGTCCCTGGATTCAGGAGGAAATGAATTCAAATCTGACCTCAGACACCTGACACTGGGCAAGTCACTTAACCCCTGTTGCCCCACCAAAAAAAAATCTGAACTAGATTTTCCAACTAAAAGATACCCCAAAGAAGATTGAGAGATAACGATAATTTCTAGCTAGACCTTTAAAAGTTCCTTAAATAACTGCATTGAAACAACTTGGCTTGATGGCTTTTTGATGAGCTTCTTAGCCTGGCTAATAAGAGGCTCCTGCATAGGACCAGGGATCTAAAGCTTAGAAGTCATCTAGTTCCACCACGTTATTTCACGGTGGAAGAAACTGAGGCTTAGAATGATCAAACTTAAATAGGTAAAGTAAGGAGTAGAGCTGAAATTTGGACTCTCATTCTTGGAATGTTTTCTCCACTGCACCTAACTACCTATGCTAAGTGAGGCACAAAAGTGATGAGCCTAATCCCTATTCCGAGAATGAAGGAAGAAAGGAATGGGCATTTATATGACTACTACTACATGCCAGGTATTGTACTAAGCACCTTACAAATACTGTCTTATTTGATCCTCACAACAACCCTGTGAGCATAGGTGCGGTTGTTATTTATCCCCATTTCACAGTTGAGGAAACGGAGTTAAGCAGAGGTTAAATGACTTGTTAAGGTTCACATAGTAAGTGTCTAAGGCTTGGTTTGAATTCAAGTCTTCTTGACTCTAGGACCATGGCTCTATCCTGTGTACTCCCAAGCTACCTTCTAAACTCATTCTAAGTAGTTTGGACTCATGGATGCCAACAGGCAGCTGCCAATGTATTCTATTGTTCTCTTTATCAGTAATGACCTAATTAGAACTGATTTAAAGTCCTAATCATTTTGACCCCAGATTTCAGTGTAAACAGAGATAACCTAAGGCTTACTATTACTTAACAGCTGAATTAAAGTGAAGAGTTGAAAGGCTTTAGATAATTTAAGGCAAAATTCTAGTTTTACCTGAAGGAAGAAGACAAGTCCCTTCATCTTCTTTTCAAACTGGCAGACCTGGCATAAAAGTGTTCACTTTCAGCCCATCAATGAAGATCTAAATGCTTGACTACGATGCTGTATTTAAATAATGCTTTAGACTAGTTTTAAAGTACAGTAGTGGGTCTCTTGGTGTTCGTCTGCCTGTCTGTATGCACATAACATTCTGAATAAAGAAAAGGCTCTTAAAGGGTCTTTTCAAGGACCCCTCCCCTTTGGCAGCCTGGCAGTCTATGGACCCTTTCTTAGAATAATGGGGTTGGTTTTGTTTGTTTTATTTTGTTTTTCTGTGTGTGTGTGTGTGTGTGTGTGTGTTTTAGGAGCAGTTAGAAAGTTTATTTGATGAAAGCAGAGAGCAGGTAGGCCAAAGAAGACATGTGGTGGGGGTTGGAAGGAAGGATGTTGGTAACCCTGACAATGTAGTTAGTGGCCTCAGGGGCGAGAGGATCATTTTCACCCTGAGAAAGTTAGGGGATTCTTTGTAGAAAGGGGACTTTTGTTCACAGCCATTCAGCACCATCCAGACTAGCTCTTCATAGTTGATACAACTGTTGCTGTCCTCATGCCCTGCCACCAACACTTCCACTTCTTCCTTGGTCATCTTCTCACCTAGAGTGATGAGGACGTTCCATATTTCTGCCCCCATGACTGTGCTGTTCCCTTCCAGATCAAACACCTGAAGACCCTCTCCATAGTCTTCATATATGCCCTAGTCCTTATTCTTTTCTATGATCTGCAGCATTGGCAAAAAGTGTTCGAAGTCCAGCACCTTCACATTCATCTCATCACTCTTGGGATTCCCTAAGACCTTGAGCACCTGAGCATTGGTTGGGTTCTGGCCCAGGGTCCCAATCACGTCCTCACGCTGGCTGTATAAGATCTGTCCATCTCCTGCATGGTCAAACAGCTGGAAGGCCTCCTTGAACTCAGCAGTCTGATCCCCTGTGAAGTCACACATCTTGGCCGTGCAGCTTGGTTTTTGCTGCTGCTGCTGCTGCTGCTGTATGTAATGGCTCCAACAGAATAATAGTTTTTAATAAATTAAAAAATACAAAGAAAAGTAATCTGATTGAAATCTGAATATAAAAATGTATTAAACAACAGCAAGAATCTGTGGGCTAACAAGGACATGATTTCCCATGAACATGTTTTTCTCCATGAACCAACCACCTTTTCACAAAACCGTGATTTGACAGTCCCAACAAAATGGAACTACTAATAATGCCGCGATGAAGATAATGAGCCATGTCCAAGAGTCCCTTTACACCTTGGATCCCACCATATTCTGCACTATTCTCTTTCATAAACTCTGTATTTCAGACAAATTGCATTATTGCCCATCCTCTAAATTCAATGCTTGATCTTAAGCAACAAGCATTTACTACCTTGCAAGCACCATGTTTAGCCCTAGGGACACCAAGAAAGGCAAAAACACAGAACTAGCCCCTTCTGGCTCTTGAGGAGCATATTTGACAGTGGAAGAGACAACATTCAAATTAATAGGTATACACAAGATTCATGCTGGGCAAAAGGCAGGTTCATTTAGTGTGTAAGGCTCAAATGGCCTCTGTGCATTTGCATGGAATATATACCCTATCACACATGCACGTGTGTACCAGATTATATGTATATATGTATGTATGTGTGTATGTGTCTCTGTATGTATAATATACATTTGAAGTGGTAGCATTGTTTGTGTATTTACAAGTTTGTCTAAACACACCTTTTTGCTCCTTCCTTACCCTACTATTAACTCATTGCCTAGATTTTTTTCCCCAGTAAAAACATTCTTTGTATGCTGTTGGAATTTGTAACAAAGGCTTTGTAATGTTCTCTCTTTGACTCTGTTTCTTTATATCTGTCTGTCTCTCTGAGTCTCTCGGTGTCTCTGTCTCTCTCCTTCTCTGTCTCTGTCTTTCTGTCTGTGTCTGTCTCTGCCTCCCCGACCCTCTCTCTCTTTCCCCCTGCTCCCTGTCTTTCTCTGGGTCTCTCTGTCTCTGTCTCTCCCTGTTTCACTTTCTCCCCTCCCCCCTTCCGGTCTTTATTCTTCCCTTCTCTTTTCTTGTTTCTCCTTTGCTTGCATCCTCCCAACTGCATTTCTGATAAGTAACCACAAATTAGAAAAGACTTATAGTTAACATTTGTTCTAATAAAAAAAGTAAAAGTTTAAGGTAAAGAAAGACCAACAGACATTTTTTCTAAAGAAAAGACTTTAGGCTTCCATGAGTGAGTCCAAGTATAAACAGGAAATAGTGATGCTGTTTTGGGGTCTCTAGTCTACATAATTTTCAAAGTATACATCATCTGTTGGGGGACCTCTTGTGCCCAATTTTCCCTATCTGACTTATTACCAGAGTTCTTGCCCTTTTCTTGGTGGCACTCCCGCTTTTCCATCTTTTTATGGCATTTTCTGATTTCTCTTTCTCTAGCTCTATAACATATATGTATTTTATTAGCAGCTGGGTTCCTCTTCAATTCTCTTTCCTGGATTCAGTGATTTGAATTTTAAAGGTCACCTGCAGATGGATTCTATCATTTAAAAAAATTCAATCAATGAACTTTTAAGCAACTCTTAAAGGAATGTCTTGGCCTGGCCACATTTTTACAATTAACATCTCTTATCTCTTGTCTATCCCTTTTTCTATAAAAGATCTAGTTCCTTAAATAGACACTCCCAAGTGTCATTGTTCTAGTCTAGTTCAATCTTCCCTGGTACCATGTTTGCTATTTAAATGTATCCATGGCCTAATTGCACTCCTAGCTTACCAAAGCCATATTTTTTTTTTTTAAGAGAGGGAATATATTTGCTCTACCAGGCTGTATAGCCCTGAAAGTAGGTCTGGCTTTTGTCATAAGTCATTATTGTTCTTTTCTCTTCTTGTACTTTATGGCATTAAAGACATGTCCTAATAACTGTGATCTTGGGAGTGGGAGAACAGTAACTTATTCTTCTCAAATATACATGGAGTTTTCCATAACTGGATTGTAAGACTTTTTATCTCACTTATTTCAGAAACAATAAGTGTATCTCAAAAATGCCTGCTTACACATGAATTTTCTAAACTCAAAACTGTAGTTATTGTTGTAAAAACAAACAAAAAAGACTATTGAAAGTAGCAAAGTGAGGACCCACTGATAGCCTTTGATTCTCAAAATGTCTAGACTCTTTGTTGTCTTTGACAGAAAGGTATCTGGTGAAAAGTACAATGATTTGTTTGAAGCCTTTCCTATGATGCACATTTTTCTTTTCTATACAAGCTCTTATTCACAAAATGAGCCAGTCTTTCTGCTTAAAATAGAAACCAAGTGGTTGAGTCATAATAACCTAGTCGTCAAGTAGAATTTATTCTTTGTAACTGATAAGAATTTATATGCAAAAAAATGCTTTCCAGTTGTTTTCATTTCTTTTTCTTGTGAGGTTAGTATTAGGAAAATTTTATTGCTCCAGAAACAAAAACACAGAGGCATTGAAGGTCAATGTCAAGTAACAATTTAGTGACACTAAAACTTTTGGCTACAAAATAGAAAGTGGTTTTGTTTTGTTTTTGTTTTTCCCAGATTCCCAATTTTTGATCCAGTATTTGTTTTCTAATTTCTGAATTTAATTATTTCATATTTATTTTTTAGTTGCATCTGTAATTCCATTGTTGTAAGGAACTTCTTTTAGTAAGCTTCCTCTCTCAATGGAGATTAGCTAGGATTCTGCAATCTATTATACTCCTGGGGAGTTGCCTGGGTCATTGAGAGATTGACTTGTCCTGAGTTGCATAGCCAGCATGTGATTAAGACTACACTTAACTCAGGTTACCAGCTCCCTATTCACTATGGCATGATGCTTCTCCTTATACAACAAAAACCACCCTTGGCTTCATAAAACAATTTTACATTTGCCAAGTATTTTACATGTGTTTTCTCACTTGCGATCTGATATGAGTATCTTGCCATCTGTAGCAATGTGGGTAACAGTGGTTGTGTTTACCTATTTCCATAATTCCATAAAGTAGGGGCTCAATGTTTATCGAATGAATGGATGGCTTCACTTTTAAAGAAACTCACTGCTAACATAAGCCAGTTGCATATTATATGGAATGCATATCATATTATATATCAAACCATATCATATATCACATCACATCATATTATACTATATTACATTATGCTATATCACATTATGTTATATGAAATCCTTATAAGGCAAAATTCAAAAGTGGCTTATTAAACGTGTGGCATTCAAGAAAACACCACTGGTTTTCAGGGCTCAGTTTTTCATGTAACAACAACAATATCAAGAGTGTTCTATGTGTTACTCTATTTCCTGGCTGGCATCCCTACTTGTCCTAGATTCTTTTATCATTGGAGCTCCCAATCAATGAGCATGTTTGACTTTTAGCAAAGAAATAGTGAATGTTCGTCTAAGAAAGTCTAGGTCAGGGGCAGCTAGGTGGCACAGTGGATAGAGCACCGGCCCTGGAGTCAGGAGTACCCAAGTTCAAATCCGGCCTCAAACACTTTACACACTAGCTGTGTGACCATGGGCAAGTCACTTAAACCCAATTGCCTCACTAAAAAAAAAAGAAAGAAAGAAAGAAAGAAAGAAAGAAAGAAAGAAAGAAAGAAAGAAAGAAAGAAAGAAAGAAAGAAAGAAAGAAAGAAAGAAAGTCTAGGTCCCTAGAATTGCTATTTAATTGTGTTGTAGCAATACATACTGAATACAGTGCCTGACTTGCAGTCAGGAAGACCAGGGTCTCACTCCCACTTTAGACATTTACTAGCTGTGTGACCCTGAAGAAATCAATCAATCTCTCTCACCTTCATAAATAGAAATATGTATAGAATAATTTTACATATATGTCTATCTATCTATCATCTCTAGGTAGCCATCTCTAGGGTGGAAGGAGGGGAGGGAAGAAAAAAATTTACATGATAATTTATTGGTATATTTGAAAGGAATAGCAAGTTGTGCACAGTAGATTTGCAGTTTCATATACAATCATCTTTTTGTTATTTTACTGTACTATGGACATACTTATTTTGTTCCACAAATTAAAAATGAAATAAAATAAATAAGAAGGTTGGATTCTATGACTTCTAAGGTTCCTTTAAACTCTAAATCCATGACACTTTCATGCTAGAAACTTCTCATTTCATTTGGTTCCTCCCTTCTTGTGATTTCAGAGGTAGGAAACCAATCACATACAATGGAACAAGACCACAATTCACCCTATAAAGTATTTTGTGGGATTTACCTTTGAAAATCCACACCAAACTGGGAAGAAGTGATGAGAAGGAAGGGGAAAAGGAATAAGCATTTAGTTAGTACCCCCTGTGCATTAAGCGCTATGCTAAACACTTTGTAATTATTATATTATTTAAGAACTTGAAATAACTTGGAAATGGGCAGTATATTGACTATTTTACTGAATCTTCAATGTTCTTCTTCCTTCCATGAATTCCTGAGAACCAACATAGTCATGTCCTTAAAACTATGTATCCTGCTTCCCTTCGGAATGCTCGTACCCCTTCTCTATTGCACCATCTTCTTTATATAGCCTTTGGTTTCTGAATATTAAATTACCTGCCTTCCTCTCATAAGTGAAAAATGTTCATGTAAATAAATCTTTGTTTGCAGCAGCAGCAGCAGCAGCAACAACAACAACAACAACAACAACACTCTAATTCTTCTGTGAAGTTCTTTTTAAGGTCTGGCAACATATTAGAACAAAAGGGATAACTTGTGTACTTTGAAGGAGAAGTAGGGATCAATCCATGTCAGCATAGGGTCATTAAGAATAAGACATGCTAGATGAATGCAATTTCTTTTATTTTGACAGGATTTCTAAACTAGATCATGGGATAGTCACAGAAATCATATCATTGGATTTTAGGAAGATATCTGACAGTTCCTCAAGATAGTGATAGCATGTTGGTGGTGTTAATATGAATGTATGGATCACCTGGATTTGAAGGAGTGCCTTATTATCCAAAAGTATTTATTGTGAAATCCTGGGTTATTAGGAGCAAAATGTCCTTAAACTGAACTCCAAACTGAACCCAGATAGCTAGCAGCTTAAGAGACCCTACCTGCTGACTTCTTTTCCCTAAGGATAGCAAATCCCTATTTTTAGGGACATCTGGGCATCCTCATCCTTGCCAATCTTTTTTGGAATCCTGTAATTTTATCATGATTCTTCCATATTTCCTCCATACTTGTTATAACTGAAATTTTAAACTCCTTTTGCTTCTGGGTTGATTTTTGTATCATACTATTGAAACTGACAACACCTTATAACCAGTGGACAAAAAGAAACAAACAAACAAAACCAACAAACAAAAACTTTATATACCCTCAGAAAAAGGGAGTCTCTGATCTCCCTTCTTAGGAGGGGGTCTCCACATGATCATGGTTTCTTTCTTCTTGGAACAAAATAAATTAGTATTATGTTTTCCTGTCTTTCTCTGATCTGGTTTGTCCTATAGGAGACATTATGTTCTCTGATCTGGTTTTGTTCTGTGGAAGACATTTCTCTGTTTATTATTATTATTATTTTTGTAGAAGATCTTATAAAATTAATTTCTCTCATCTGTTTATTAATTTTTAGGAGACAGACAGATTAAACTATATTTTAATTTTCTACAGCAGTTGCTTTGTAGCTTTTTGAACAACTAAACTCAAATTGACCAGTGTTTCCCTTCAATAAAGGTTCCTTATAGAATATCACAGAACTTTCTTCTTGGCCATACTTGGTTCAGGGTTGTTTCTTTTTTTAAATCAATACATAAAAGAAGATGTAGATCATGCTTTTCAAATTTGCAATTGACATGAATCTAGAATAGATGCTAACATACGTTTTATAAATTTCTTCCTGGAAGCCAGAAGATCTCTGTGGGCTGTGTGATAAAATAATGGAATTTGGCAGATAGCTGGAACAATGGAGAAAATGTAACAAAGTGAAATTTAATTGGAATAAATCTAATGTTCTGCACCTAGCTTAAACAATAAATTACACAAAGTCACTGTAAGGGATACAAAGAATCGGAGCTTTTAAATAGAGGGCGAGTTCAATGTGAGTCAACAATATAATATGGTAGCCAAACAAAGGTGGTGGTGGAGGGGGTGGATTAGTGAGATCTTAGGTTCCATTAAAGGAAGTAATGCATCCAGTCCAGAAAAGCTAAGTCACATTCAGAATATTGTATTCAGTTCTGAGTGTCTTATTATACCTAAGTCTGTGGTTTGCCACTCCAGTGATCTTTCCATTAAATCACACTGCTTTTCCTGTTTGGGCCAGAGTATCCAATAATCTCTCATTGGTAACTTGGGTGGATGCACAAAAGAGCAAGCAGGAAGAAACAGGGGAACAGAAACATTTTATAGAATAAATGGTGGAAGAGGTAGGCATATTTGGCCTAAAAGAGAGGAAATTAAGGGGGAAGGAAGGGACAAGATGACTGCCCTTGCTTCAATTCAACAAAAAATGTATGAAGCACCTACTATTTGCAAACACTGTTTTAAATAATGGGAATATAAAGAATGATAGATGCTATTTCCTGCCCTCAAGGAGATTTCAATATAGTAGGAAAATAAAAGATATTAAAAAATAATTGTAATACAGATTGGAATAATGATAAAATTCTTAGGAGAGGGATTCAAGAAGGGAATAATTAGTTCTGTTTCACAATGTTAGGGAAGATTTCATGGCAGAGATGATACCTGATATAGGATTTGAAAGAGGGGAAGAATATTGCTAGAAAAAGATGGCAGGGGGAAGGAGGTTTACATAAGGCAGGGTACAAATGCATAGAGATGAGATATAGTATGAGATTTAGAAACCATAAACAAATCAACTTGACTCAGATGTAGTGGATATGAAGGGAATTACCCAAAACAAGCTTGTAAGAGTAGGTGGGAATGAGAATGGAAACAGTGCTGAATGCCAGGCTCTGGAGTTTCCATTTGCTTTGTTAGAAATGAGCAAGCTATTGAAGGCTTTTAAGCAGAATAAGACCAGGGCATTGGAAAGTTATTTTGGCACATGAGTGAAGGATATCTTGAAAAGAGGGATGATTTTAGAAAAGCTTGGAAAGACATGTATGAAATGATGTATTGGTAAGTGAGCAGAACCAAGAGAACATCGTGCACAGAGAAGGCAATATTGTATGTTGAAGAACTGGGAATGACTTGACTATTCTCAACAATACAATGATTCAAGACAATCTCAAAGGACTATTGATCAAACATACTATCCACCTCCAAAGAAAAGACTGATATTGATAGAATAGACTGAAGCATGCTCTATTTCACTTTCATTTTTTTATGATTTTATTTTGCTTGTACAGAGTGACAAGTATAGTGATGTTTTACATGATCATACATGTATGGCCCATTTCAGATTGTTTGCTGCCTCAGGGAAGGGAGAGGGGAGGGATTATTCTTTAATGCTATTCTACTGTATTATGGAAATGCTTGTTTCATTTAAGTTCAGAATAAAATAAATACTTTTTAAAAAAGAAAAGAAAAAAGGGGCATTTGAAGACAAAAAGAACAATTAGTCCAGGTGAGAAGGAATATATAAAAATTTCAGGTGAGAAGGACTGAAGAATTGGACTACTATGGTGGTTTTAACACTGGAATGCAGCAATATATCAGAATATAATAGAATATATTGATTGATCAATAGATAGAAAGACAGATAGACACATATAGACACTAAATTGAAAGACCAGACTAGACAGGATTGGACAACTAATTAGGAGATCTAATAAGGAAGTGTTAACAAAGGACTTTGGGGTACAGCTGGGGGTACAGTGGATAAAGCACCAGCCCTGAATTCAGGAGGACCTGAGTTCAAATCCAGCCTCAGACACTTGACACTTAGTAGCTGTGTCACCCTCATTGTCCCACAAAGAGAGAGAGAGAGAAAGAGAGAGAGAGACAGAGAGAGAGACCGAGAGACAGAGACAGAGAGAGAGATGAAATTTATAAAAAACAAAAACAAAAACCAAAAAAACCAAAAAAAAAAACAAAGGACTTTGAAGTTTGTGACCTGAGCAGCCAGTCAGGCAACAAGCATTTATTGGCACACCTATGTGTCAAATGCTCTCCTAAGCACTAAAGATTCAAAGAAAGGAAAAAAAAAAAGTCACTGACCACAAGGAATTCACATTCTAATGGGGTAAGTGGGAAGGATATGCAAACAGGCAAACAAGATATATGCAGCGTATACTGGAGATAATTTCAGGGGGACAGTCTGGCATTAAGAGAAATTGGGAAAGGCTTCTTGGAGAAGTAAGATTTTAGCTGGGATGTGAAAGAGGCCAGAGGAACCATGAGGTAGCAATGAAGAAGAGATTTAAGGCATAGGGTTCAGGCAGGGAAAATCCTTGGATTGGAGAGATGGAGCAGCCAGCTATAGATCTGGGCTAGATCTCAGGGAAGATCTAGGTATAGAATATGCAAAGTCCATTTTTATCTAAACAAGTGAAAATGGAAGCCACTGGAGTAGGTGAGTTTGCCAAAGATAAAGAGGGAGAAAGAGAAATGAGGCAAAGGTTTGGGGGATAACCATACTTAGGGATCAGGAATAAGAGAAACAAGAAAAAGGCACTGAGGATAAGCAATCAAAAGGACAGGAGAACCAGGGAGTGTCCAATATCATGGAAGGCAAGGGAAAAGTGTCGAGGGAGAAGAGATAGTCATTACTACAAGTACTACATAGTAGCAAGAGATAGAAAGAGAAATTCCATTTAAAGTATCTGTAGACAATATAAAATACTAGGGAGTCTACCTGTCAAGACAAACCCAGGAACTCTATGAGCACAATTACAAAACACTTTTTTACACAAATAAAATCAGATCTATGTAATTGGAAAAATATCAATTGCTCATGGATAGGCTGAGCAAATATAATAAAAATGACAATTCTACCTAAATTAATTTACATATTCAGTGCCATACTGAATAGTTGCTGTCTGTAAGGTGGCTAAAATTCTAGCTGAACTGTCTAAAAATCTAATGAGTGGTCACCAATAAATTAGAAGCTTTAGCAAGAGTTTAGACTTTTAAGCATTTACTAAGGAGCATAAGAATTTGGTAAGGAGAGAGAAAGAGGTCTAGATTCATCTATCTATCTCAGGGAGGCAGCATCTCCAGCTCCACTCCACCCAAGGTCCCAAGCGAGAGAGAGCGAGAGCGAGAGCGAGAGCGAGAGCGAGAGCGAGAGCGAGAGCGAGAGAGAGAGAGAGAGAGAGAGAGAGAGAGAGAGAGATAGAGAGAGAGAGTGCCTCCCCCCTTTTTTATTCCACAAGCCTCCTGTGAAAACCAGAAACATCCCATCCACCCCCACACAGCTCCAAGCTAATTGGCTGGTAACTTTGATTGACAGTTCCCATGAGCAAACGTCACTTCCTAACGCCAAGGAACTGACCTTCCAAGTCACATGGCTTACCCTCAGACACCTTTACCTCAGGGCAGAGCTTTCCTACAGTAATAAATGCATGAACTTCAGCAGGGGGTGTCACTCAAATTCTCACAATACCAATCAGACTACCTAAAAATTGTTTTATAGAGTTAGAAAAAAATAGTAGTAGAATTCATCTGGAAAAAACAAAAAGTCAAGAATATCAGGGAAAATAATGAAAAAAAATGCACAGGAAAGTGGGCTAGCTCTACCAAATTTGAAGCTATACTATAAAGCAGCAGTCATCAAAACTATTTGGTACTGGCTAAGAAATAAAGTGGTGGGTCAAAGAACAGGTTAGGTAGAAGAGACACAGTAGTAAATGACTATAGTAATCTACTCTGATAAAACCAAAGACTCCAGTTTCTGGGATAGGAACTCAGTATTTGACAAAAACTGCTAGGAAAACAGGAAGATAGTATAGAAGAAACTAGGCATAGACCAACATTTTACACGTTATACAAAAATAAGGTCAAAATAGGTTCAAGACTTAGACATACAGGGTGATACCATAGATAAATAAGGAGAGGAAGGAATAGTTCCTTGGAGCCACAGGTGAGAGTTATGCCAAGTAGACACCAAAGTTAGATGAACAACCCCAAAAAGTGCTCAGCAAACATTCACACCAGAAGTCCTCCTTTTGAATAGTAGCAATACAGAAGAAGAATTAATATTCAATTTGACCTTAGAGGTCAGAACTAGGACTAATGGGTAGAAAATTCAATGCAATAAATTTTGAATCAATGTAAAGCAAACAACCCCCTCCCTAACAAAAAACAACAACATGAACAAAAGCTACCTTTCTAACAGTAATACAAAAATGTAACAAGCTGACTTTGTAAGGAATAGATATTTCATTCATAAAGGATTTCAACTGGAGGCTAGAAGATCATTTATCAGGAATAATGTAGAGGTGATTGACACTTAGGAGTTAGGCTACTTGACCTCTAATGTTCTTTCCAAATTTAAGCTTCTATAACTATGTGATCCAAGTCTAGCATTAACTTCAAAACAAATGCAATCACCCTGAGACTCCACTGGAATGAAAAAAGCTAGGGGAGAGTGGGGAGAAAATAAGGGAAAGAATGAACTACAGTCTATGCTGAGTATTTGACTTAAAGAACTTCTGATTAGAATTAGAGAACCATAAGGTGATTTCTGGTTAAAGATTCTTGCTTAGGAAGCTGTATGATATTTTTATAGCTAAATATGGGCCATTAGAATGTTTTATTCATTCAACAATGTGGCAGTGCAGAGAAGGGGCCAGATGAGATCAAGAGGACTGAAATAGAATCCAGCCTCAGATACTAACTGTGTGACCTTGGGCAGGTCACTTAAGCTTTTTTCAGTCCTTTTCTATAAAATGCCCCTTTTTCCCATGGTCATTGTCAGGATTAAATGATATAATGTAGGTACAGTTCTTTACAAACTTTAATAGCTTCTAGCTAATATTTATATAACATTTAAAGGTTTAAAATGCTATATGATTGCTATTGTTATCATTATTATCTATTAAGGTGCCTAATACGAATGATGATTTATGGTGAATCTTTAGGAAGATAGAAAAATCACATAGGCTTTGCTGGAACTATATGGACATTGAAATGAACATAACCAAATACGGGAAATAAGGACAGTTCTCAGTACTTTGGCTCAGCCAGTTTCCATCAGTGGGTATGATGGTCTTTCCCAATAAATTAATCAAACTGTCACCTCCATTTAACTGGTCCCTAAAATATTAATAATTCCTTTGGGTCTATTCAGGAACAATTTTCTCTGGATCATAGATTCGGTCATAAGATAATAGAATAAAAATTGAAAGGCAACTGAGAGATGATCTAGTTCAAATTTTCATTTTAGAGATAAGGAATTTAGGCCCAAAGTGCTTTGCCCCCAGTCACACGAGGTAGTAAGCAGCAGAGTCAGGATTTCTACCCAGGTCTTCTTGACTCTAGATCCTTCACTTGTGCCACTTATAACATTTTCTAAGATCTTAAATAAGTAAACAGAAAGTGGGCCCTATCTCTGGTTTCCAAGTATCACATCTCCCAGAAGCCCAATTAAGTCATGATAATAATGAGATAAGTAACTATTCCTACACTGAATGATTTAGTTTTTATTGCATAAACTATTAATGTATTTCCTGGTCCCACTTATCTCCGATTTTTATATCTTTATATGTTCTCTAGGAAGCAAGAGATGTCTAGGAATTAGAGGGGTATTATTTTAAAATATATATATATATATATATATATATATATATACACACATATATATATATATATACACACACATATATATGCATGTTACTTACATATTTATTTAATGTGTATATGTATTTGTTTAATGTATATATTTAATACATGCTATGCATAAGCACACACATATGTATACATGTGTATATATGTGTATATGTATACATGTACACATATATTGTGTAAAGACAAAACACAATAAAGTTTACATATCCCCAAATACTGTGATCTACTCAGATCAAACCACTACTACTACTCTGACTGCTATTAACTTTTATATCCTAATGGAGATAATTCAGGTCCCTGATCTAGTGAGCCTTGTGAATAGGAATATTTCTAGGCAACGGGACCTGCTTTAATTCAGCTGTCATAGCATTATTATAGGGGAAAAAATCATTGTGGAAAAGGGATTCACCTTCAGCAATAACTGCCAGCCAATTTTGACTAGCTTTTAGAGGGAGAGGAAGGAATAAATGCATGAACTCCTCAGGCCAAGGGTCCTACTTTCAGCTCAGTCCTTATAGTCATTACTTTTGATGAAGTGGGTTCTGTGGAGGAGCCAGCCATACCCTATTAACTACCAGCCAATTGTCACTCATAGGGCAGGCAAGCCTGCCTAACTGAAGCAACAAGGATATTGAAGGAGAGATGGTAGGTGGTGCGTACTAGGGAGATCAAACCATCATCACCATCCTGACCACCATCTTCCTTCATTCCCTGAGGGAGACAGTTCAGGACCCTGAACACAAGAGACTTTGGAATATCAATACTTCTAACCAAGTGTGAAATGGTTCAACCCAGAAATCAATATGATTTTATCAGTGGGAATGTCATTAAAGAAGAGACATTAACATCAGCTTTATTTTGTACCCTAAGGATTATGGGGCTTTTCCATCTGACTTACAGCTGAAACCTTGCATATATGTTGTCTCTCCCATTAGAATGAGAGCTCTTTGAAAGCAAGGATTGTCTTCCTTTTTTATTTGTATCTCCAGCATTTATTATAGTGTTTTGCAAATAGTGGGCACTTAACAAATGCCTTATTCATTAAATTATATTCATTTGTATATACCTATATAAATGTCTAATTCATATATACACATACACACATATACATATGTATGATATATACATATACACATACATATAAATGTATTAGTCATATGTCCATGAGAAAGTCTAGTTAACAAGAATTTATTAAGCACCTACTATGTAGCAGTTTCTATATATCTAATGTGATAAAATAATGGGATTTAGTGGATACTCAAAGACCCACTTGGAGATTAATCTAAACTGATTGAATCAAGTGAGAATGATTTACTGCTGATTAGCCTACTTCAAAGTTAACTAGATTGCAATCACACCTGGCTAGCCCTTAATGGAATGCCCAAAGACTGGTGCTAAAGCTTCTAATTTAAGGCAATCACACAATATAGATTTTAAACATCACACTAGGGATATAAAGAAAGGTAAAAAAAACCAGTCCCTGTCTCCAAGGAGCTTACAATCTAATAGGAAGCGATACAGAAACAACTCTGTACAAACAAAATCTATACAGGACAAGCTGGAGATAATCACTGAGGGGAGTCACAAGCATTAAGCAAGGCATTTAACATCTAAGAGTCTCAATTTCTTCATATGTAAAATGAATGGGCAGTTAGATTGCACAGCAGATAAAGCACAGGCCCTGGATTCAGGAGGACCTGAGTTCAAATTCAGCCTCAGACACTTGACACTTACTAGCTGCATGACCCTGGGTAAATCGCTTAACCCTCATTGCCCTGCAAAAAAAAATGTAAAATGAAATAATTATAATTGAAGTGCTTCATGGGTTTATGATGTCGACCAAATGAGATACTGTTTAGAAGACATTTTGAAGAGAAATGAGCAGAATCAAGAGAAAGTTGTACACAGTAATAGCAATTCTATCTGCATGCAGAGAAAGAACTGGTAAATACAAATGTGCATGGAATAATTTCACCTTTATATATGTGTGTAGATAGATAGATAGATGATAGAGATAAATAGATAGATAGATAGATAGATAGATAGATAGATAGATAGATAGATAGATAGATAGATAGATAGATAGATGTTTCTAATGGTAGCCATCTCTAGTGTGAGAGAGGGGAGAAAAGGGAAAAAAAGAAATGTACATGATAACTTCATTATATATTTAAAAGGAATAGCAAGCTGTACATAATAGATTTACTGTTTCATGGGCAATCATCTTTTTATTATTCTATGTTATGGAAATGCTTGTGTTATTTCATAAATTAAAAATAATATAAATAAAAAAAATTAAGGAAGATATTTGAAAGCCTTGAAATGGTATATAAATGACAGATTAATAAAATATCCATTTCAAAAAATATATTTTTTATCATCCTTGGTTGCCCAGCATGCATTTACTAGCTACCATCTTTCGTTACCAGGATTCTATGGATGGGGATCACAAGTTTCTGGTGTCAGTAGTAAGATGGCAGAATCCAGAGGAAAGATCATTTGACTGATAATCAAGAATCTGGAATCATCACCACAAAGCTCTAACCTGTTCTCTTATGTGACTATGATTGTCATGATACCTACTTCTTCATTCCCCATGCTCTGGTCTTCCCCCCACCTTGTACTGTAGCTTCCCTATTTGTAATGATGGAGATTGCAGTACTTGTCATCTACCCAATGTTGACAGGGAATATTGGTTGAAGTATTATACATTTGTTTTTCACTGGAAGAAAGGGGTTTCTTTTTATTGAGTACTCAAAATGATACACATGCCATATGACTTCTAGAACTAGTTATGATCCTTACTCAAAGGGTTCACCATTTAAACTATGAAAAATGGGGTTTTATCTTCATTGAAAGGTAAAGAATAAACTTCAATTTAGATTTCAGCATTCTAATGCTGACACATTGCTTATGCTCACACAATTCTTCTCAAGGTAAAAGGTCAGGGAATTAATCCATTGCATCACTCCTTCACCTATGTGTGCCAGCTGGTTTGGGGAACTCTACAAGATGATGGAAAATTCTTAATATTCTTTGACAGTACAATATTTTTACTCAGGCTCTGACTATTCCAAAGTGACGCTTCTCTGATAGAATGGCCAGTCAATCTCACAGCATGATGGAAAACAGATGTCAGATTAGGATGCAAAGTAGTTTTCCAGATCCTTGGTCCCAGCATGCTGTACAACCCAGCCCCAGAGTTAACCAGCCAAGTGCTGACACATGTCTTACAGCAAAATATCACTCACAGCCACAGTTCAAAGGCCTCGCTACCCTCCAGGGCAATTAATACAGCATCACGTTCAATGGTGCTTGAACCAAATCCATTGAATTCTCCAGGGAGAAATAACGAAGCAATCTCAGAGCTCAGAAAAGAGGAGCATGCACCGATGGCTAAAGTTTCAGTCCCTGAAAACTCAGCTCTTCCTGAAAATGCCTGTAGGGCTGCAGACTTACTAGAATCAACCTCCACTTACATTGCGTAATCTACTCAGAACTGTCTATGGAAAGCAGACTGAATAGCATGAAGCAATAGAGGAAAATACATGTATTTGCCGACGTTGACTGTTCCAAAGTGGAATACAGATTTTTCTGAAATGTTTTATTGGCTATATAACCAGGTAGGGTGTAGCAACTTAAGACTGTAAGAAAATGGGAAGGATTCAATGTTTGAAGGCAGCACGTAGATAGAAAAGTAAAACTCTTTTTTTTGTTACTTCAAATAAATATTGTTCAACGGCACACAGAGAAAACAGCAAGGTCAATAGTTATTAAGGTGAACTCAGCATTCATTCTAGGATGTTTTAGTGGGGTGGGAGTGAAATAAAACTAAAGGCTATTTAAGTCACACTGCTGGCGAAATTTGAAAATGAAAAATTCAAATTGAGTATAATTTATATTACAAATATAATTCTATTTTAAATTCAGTGTGCCTGAATTTGAAAAAAAAATGAAAATGAAATCAAACCTAAGTATGTATTTTGCAACTGCTGGGAAGAGGAATCAGGCAAAAACTTTAGATTCCATAATAGCTGAGAATTTAGTATTCTTCATTTTAATTTAATTCAAAGAAATACTATATTTTAGGCACTGGAGATGAAAAAACTAAAATGGTAACAGTCCATACCTCTTAGCAGTTTATGTTTTCTACTGGAGGGAGAAATGTACATATAAACAAATACAAATGTCTATATATGGTGTGTGTATATATACATATATACACATACATAAATGTATATATGTGTTATATAAAAGATTTTGATATCATGTCACATGATATATAATTTATATAACACATACATAAACTATAACACATACAATATATAATTTATATGTAATATAACTATTTTAAAATTATTTTAAAATTTTATAATTTGACATTTATGATATAGTATATAATTATATATGAATATATTTTCTGTACCTCCTTGATTTCTTATAGTTAAAGGCACCAAAATGGGCCAAATACTTTCAGAACATGATCTGAATTTTAGTTTTAGTTAGAATGACCTGATTCAAATTTTGCTTCCCTCTTATAAGCCGTTTGACCATTGGTTAGTTATGTGATAAAATATAGAGAGTTTCACACATGAAGAAACTGAAGTCTAGAGAGGTGAATCACTTCCCTGAGGTCAAAAGTAAAATTTGAATTCAGATCTCCAGCCTCCAGATCCAGTGCTCTTATCACTTATCACTATACCCTACTGACTCCCTTAAAGAGTGGATTTTTCCGAGCCTCCATTTCCTCATCTGAAAAAAATGGGTATAATAATAATACGTGTGTTAACTTTGGTCTATGCCTATGGTTTGAACTTCATGGCCACTGAGGTCTCTTCCCTCTCTTAAATTCTGTGATTTCTCATGGGATCATTGAAAAAGTCTAATGAGGGTACATATGGAAAGGAATTTACCAACCATAAGTACTACACAAATGCCAGTTGTCATCATTATTGTCATTAAGTGATTGGTTGAATTAGTGGGTAGAGAACTAGAGTTCCAACTTGAGGTCGGATGATTTGAGATCAAATCCTATTTTAGGAACTTATTAGCTTTATCAGCCTAGACAAGTTACAGCCTCAACTGTAAAATCAGAGGGCTGGATTCAATGACCACCAAGGTCCCATCCGGCCTGTAATGTGTGATTTTATGAGTCTAATTCTTTCAGATCACTCTTGAAACATATGGTACCTACTAAAACTTAGGTTGGAAGAGCAGGCTCTGTCATTTACTATCTGGGTGAGGTTGTGTCAGTCACAGAACAACTTTGGCTTTCCCCTTCAGTAAGAGGGGATCACAATATCTATCTGCTCTACTAACTTCATAGGGTAGTTGGGAGGCTCATCCAAACCTGAAGCTTTGCCAGCCATCTCTATGAGGTCTGGCCTACACTCTAAGCTTCGGGCCTCCCTTTCCGGTGCCCTATGGCACTTCAGTGGGATGTCCAACCTTGGTCTCAAACCCAGCATGTTCAATATTGAGCTCTTCTTTACTGTTAAAGCTTCTCCTCTTTCCAATTTCACTTTTTCTGTCACAAGCTTCCTAAGCTGTCCAGTCCTCTGTGTTCTGGACAACTCTCTTCAACACTCCAATCTCCCTCGCCTCTTTTATTGAGGCAAATACTGATCCTGGTAGATTTTTACCTCTATAACATATTTCAAATCTGTTCCCTCCCCTCGGCTCCCATTTCCCCTACCTCTCTCTCTAGTATACAAAGCCATTACTACTCTCCTTAAAGGTCTCCTGACCTCTCTCCTCCTTCTAATTCATCCTTCATACTGATGCCAGATTTATCTTTCTTATGAATAGGTCTGCTCATTTCCCTCTGCTCATAAATCTTCAACATCCCCCTATATTTTATAGAGTTGTTTCAAGTTCCTTTGCTGACCTTTCAAGGCTTTCTACAATCTGGAATCACCTGACCATTCCATCTTTTTATTATATTCTGTATTCTTATTCACCTAGATTATTCTCTTTGCCTTAAATATACTTGATCTTTACCCACTTTGGTGCCCCTGCTGTAGCCTATGCCTGAAATCGTCTCCCACTCTTCCTTTGGCTATTGAATTTCCTTTGGATTTCACATAAAACTTTATTTCTCTTCTCTACAATGAACTTATCATGGACTATTTTATATTAAAATTATTTGTGTACAAGATTGTTTCTCCTACTAATCACAAGATAATAGGATCTTAGAATCATAGGTTTTGAGTTAGAAGAGAGGTTGGGGGCCATTGATTTGTAGGTCTCATTTTCCTAAAGGGGAAATTGAGGCACAGAAATACACAGCTAATTGTGTTCAAAGCTGATCTTTAACTCAGGTCTTTCTGACTCTAAGAACCATCCAGTAACAGCTTAATTAAAATACGTGTTGATCTGAAATAAAATAATATTCATGAAAGTGTTACATAACAATAAATTTTGATATTGAAATAGTAAATTTATATATCAGAATTCTGAAAGTTATTACAACTCTTCCAAATGCCTCACCATTCATTTATTTTCCTATTCATTCAACAAACATCTATTAACTCTCTAGATGTTGTTTGTCCTTCATTCTTTAAGAGGATCATGACATTGTTCCTGATCATTTACACTGAATTGGATTTAAGTGAGGGAGGGCTGTGCAAGGTCACCAACCTCACTTTCTCCTCCAGAGCCATCTGGGTCCAGTGGCAATATATACATATATCAGGACTACTGGAGATGGCCTCAGATGTTTAAGGTAGTTGGCATTAAGTCACTTGCCCAGGGTCACACAGCTAATAAGCATCTGAGGTGAGATTTGAACTCAGGCTCTCCCAACTTCAGGCCAGTGGTCTATCCACTGCACCACCTACTGGCCTCAGATATTTGCTACCTGTATGACCCTGGGCAAGTCACCTAAACCTGTTTGCTTCAGTTAACTCTCTAGACAGATTGTGGATGATGAGGTGGATTCTTGAGTTTCTCAAGGGAAGGTCTCCCACAGATACAGATGGAAGAGAGGGGTGTCCATTTTAACCATGGAAGGTATTTTGAGCAAATCTGTGCTGGCTCATCAGTTTACAAGTTCATAGTGAGCGAAGAGGTGCAGAAAGTTATCTTTGGGCTTATAGTTTAAGGTTAAATTTTTATGCAAGGAGAAAAAGGACGAGGAGATGACCACATTAGCCATATGCTCTTTGTAGGCTTCAATATTCCTTTCTCTGGACACAGTAGGTTGTACCAACTGGCAACTGCTTGGAATCATTTGAGACAATAGCCCAAAGTTAAGTAGCCATTGGTCTCCTCTTAACTGAGTCTCAGAAGAAGGGCTAGAATCTTTGAGCTTGTGGAGTGAGCATGAGGTAAGTTTCTAATAACACTTGCCCCCCAATACTACCCTCCTACCCCTCTCCCCCAATCCCAACAACCAAAAAAATCAAAGAAAAAGTATTTCCACCTAATTAGGAGTCAAATAACTATTTAGAAATAACAATGAGACCTTGAAATGTGCCCAGAAAGATAAAACCTTAACTTGGCTGTTATTAATCAGGTAAAGTACAAAGAAAAAAAAAAGTTGAGTCATCAGGCAAAAAGCAGGAGACAGCAGGAGGGGAGTGAATGAGAATGTCTCCACTCTGTCCGGAAGGTTAATGAATTAGACAGAACATTTGCATTCCAGGATCCTCCCAGGAGGCTGAGTGAGCAGATTCCAACTCAGCTTGTGTGTCCAGATCTTTGAAATGACTTACTAACAGCTTGTCTCAACTGGGGAACTGAGGGAGCAGGGGATTAATATTTTAAGAGAATCCCAGGATTCCAGAAGTTGGAAGGGACCTCAGAGATAATCCAGGCCAAGCTATACCTAAAACTTCCATGAAATCATCTTCCTTTTACTTCTTGGATCTTGAATAATTGAATTGACTATTCAGGAAGCCTTTCCCTACCCTTCTTAATACTAGTGACTTTCTTTTGTTATTTCCTGTTAATCCCTTAAATAGTTTGTTTGTACATAACTGTCTACTTGTTGTCTCCCCTAGTCAATTGTGAGCTCCTTGAGGGAAGAGACCTTTTTTTTTTTTTGCCTCTTTTTGCATCTTCACCATTTAACATAGTGCCTAGGAAATAGTAGGCACCTATGAAATGTGTAGGCAGTTAGGTGGTGCACTGGTTAGAGTACGAGGCCTGGAATCATAAAGACTCATCTTCCTGAGTTCAAATCTGGTCTCAGACACTTACTTGTTGTGTGACCCTGGGCAAGCCAATTCACCCAGTTTACCTCAGTTTCATCATCTGGAAAATGAGATGCAGAAGAAAATGGCAAGCCACTACCATGTCTTTGCCAATAAAATTCCAAATAGGATCACAAGGAGTCAGATACTACTGAAAAACTAGTGGACAACAAAATAAATGCATATTGGCTGACTAACTATTTAGAAAATGTTTATTGAGGACTTACTATGAGAAAAGCACTCAATAGGTTCAGTGGGATGGCACTATGAGACAATATTTGTGAGTGGAAAGATGGCTGTGATTGAAGTTAAATTAGGAAGCTGTGGGTTGGAATCTGAGCTCTGACATTTTCCTGCTGTGTAACCATGGACAAGTGAGAAGTGTATTTAGGAAAACCTAGTTTCAGATCCTGCCTCATACATTTACTAGCTATGCATCCTACAAGCCATTTCATTTCTCATGCTCTATTCCCTCATTTGTTCAATGAGAGAGTTAATTAGCATCCTACCAACTCTAGATCTACAATCCTTCAGGTCATAACTTTTATGAGCCTCAGTTTCCTATTTTGTAAAATAGAAGTAAGAATACTCACTCTACAGGGCAGCAAGGTGGTGCAGTGGATAAAGTACTGGCCCTAGATTCAGGAGGACCTGAGTTCAAATCCAACCTCAGACACTTGACATTTACTAGCTGTGTACCCTAGGCAAGTCACTTTACCCTTATTGCCCCTTCCACCCCCCCCAAAAATACTCTACTTACTTGTGAAGTTTATTGTGAGGAGGGCATTTTATGAGCTTTAAAATGCCATATAATTGAAATCATTGAGTCCAACCTCACGTTTTACAGAAGAGAAATATGAGGCTCAAAAAGTTTAAGGGACTTGTCCAAAGTCACACAGCTAATGACGTTTAAAGTAAGTCTTGAACTCAGGCTTGAACTATTATTATTGTGACCTCTGCCCTTAAGAAGCTTGAGGACTACAAGGAGGAGAGAGTACATGCACAAAAGCTGTTGGTCATGGCCCATGTATTTAGGGGCATATATTTATGAGTTGTTTAGGATGTGACATGAAAATGAAAGTTTAGGAAGGAAACTTTCAGCTGAACTCATCCAGCCATTAGAGAGGAGATGACAGTTGAGTTGGGAAACATTTTGATAAACAGATATTGGGGAAGAGAATTCCACAAAGAGGAAATTATAATTGTTAAGCATACAGAGGGAGGAAAGCCTTTTAAGGGAAAATTGAGGAATTCAGATTGTTTGGGCTGTTGAGTTTATAGACAGGTAATAATACAGCAGGGTAGAAAGGTACATGGGGACCAGATTATAGAGGGCCCTGAATTCCAGTCTAAGTATTTTGGACTTTCTTTGATTGGCAATAGGGCACTGCTAATGTTTTTTGAATATGGGGAAAGACATGTTTAGAACAGCCCTTTAGGAAGATTGATCTTATATATGATAAGGATGAAAAGTAAGGGAAAGAAGATAAAGACTGGACAGTTATGAAATTAAGAGATAGTAAGTGTCTTAAATTGGTTAGTGACAATGGGATTAGAAAGTAGGGAATAGATGTGAAAAATATTGCAGTTGGAAGGATCGATAGAATTTGGCAACTGATTAGCTATGTGTGTGTGTTGGGGCCAGGGAACTGTAAGAGGGGGAGGGGATGAAAGCAAGGGAGAAGAAGAAGTAAAAGATCAATCAATCTAAAACAAACAGGTATCAGTGTTTGCTGGACAACCTTTGACAGAAAAGAAGTGGGGGGGAGACAAATTGTAGACCTCATAAAGATAGGGACAAAAACTTATTTATCTTTGTAGCTCCTTGCTCCAAGTATTCTCTATATAGTTTGGCATCTTGGGGGACTGATGATCTCTTAAGTATTGGTTTTCCTTCCACTCATACAGATGGCAGCCTTTACATAGCTTCTCATCCTATGAAAACTCTTATCTATATTCCTTCATAAATGATTGTTTCAAAAGTTGTCTGCCTTCTTAAACCTGTTTTTTTTTTCTTTTTTAATGGTTGCCTTGTACAACACTGAGAATTTTGATGCATTATCCCTTGCTAGCTGGTCCATGGCTTGCTCACCTCTTTTTTGTTCATATATATCCATGATGATACATTTTAAGTCACTTCTTTTTCTCTCTTTCTTTCTTTTCTTTCTTTCTTTCTTTTTTTTTGGGGGGGGGGGAGTAGGGCAATGATGGTTAAGTGACTTACCCAGGATCACACAGCTAGTAAGTGTTAAGTGTCTGAGGATGCATTTGAACTCAGGTCTTCCTGAATCCAAGGATGGTGTTTTATCCACTGCACCACCTAGCTGCCCCTTAATTTACTTCTTGAATGGAGATTGAGGTCATTGAAAGGCCTATGTAATTTATGGGATGCAGCCTACTTTCTTCCCCTTGTCTCTGATCCAATTCTAGGTTCAGCTCAATGTCCATTTGCAATGCCTATTTTTTTTTTTTTGCAGTGCCTACTTCTTAATCTTACCATCATCATCCTAGTTAGACATGCTTGTGAACCATATGTATCCAATTGCAATACCACACCTAAACAATACCCAATCTTCATCATTTTATCAACATGAATTAATAAATAAATCATATATATATATATATATGTTGACATTTAGGATACTAAACATTTCTTTCTTTCTTTTTTTTTAGTGAGGCAATGGGGGTTAAGTGACATGCCCAGGGTCACACAGCTAGTAAGTGTCAAGTGTCTGAGGCCAGATTTGAACTCAGGTCCTCCTGACTCCAGGACAGGTGCTTTATCCACTGAGCCACCTAGCCACCCCTCTTTCTTTCTTTTTAACTAAACATTAAGTGAATATCAGTGTAATTCTCAAGCAATAAAAGTTTATTGAAATGAATGGTATTGAACCGAAGCTGATCCTGACAATTTTCAGAAAGGGGCACAGTCTATGTTTCTGAAGTTTGTTAATTCATACTTATTCATACCTTTTCCTCTTATAGCTTTAGCTCTCTAGTTTAAGACTACTAAAATGCACATAATTCTTCTTAAAGGTAACAAAAAGCTACTGATAATCATTTACACAATCGAATAAATGAAGACTTTTTAGTGGGTTTTGCTAGACAGAAATGAGGAGAAGCAGCATGTAATCAGTGTACCTGAGATACAACACTGAAGGGAAAAGGGGAACATGGGAGAAATGTGGGCACCAAAGACACTTTTATGTAGGATTTGTCCTAGTTGGTGAAATGCATCTAAAAAACAAAAATTTTATTAGTGCTTCTTGCATTTTGCACTGTCCCTTGTCTCTATCCTCCTATGTAAAAATAAAAGAATGAAAGAAAAGAAGAAAGAAAGGAAAGAAGAAAGGAAGGAAGGAAGGGAGGAAGAAAGAAAGAAAGAAAGAAAGAAAGGAAGGAAGGAAGGAAGGAAGGAAGGAAGGAAGGAAGGAAGGAAGAAAGAAAGAAAGAAAGAAAGAAAGAAAGAAAGAAAGAAAGAAAGAAAGAAAGAAAGAAAGAAAGAAAGAAAGAAAGAAAGAAATTAGTAAAAACCATTCCATACAGCAACCACATAGTACACAGCCATTCAGAACCGCTAGACCCAATCCTCAATACAAGGAAAACTGTTGTGTATTTCATCATCCTTTGGATTAGTACTGTGAAATTCAAAGAGAAATGAGGAGTCACTAACCATTATAAAAGGCTGCATATTGACTTAGAAAGACAGATATTAACATTATCTAGGTTTTATTATATTTTATCCTGTTAAATATTCTCTAATTACATTTTAATCTGGTTTGGGCTATGCTCAGGAGTTGTGGGCCACATGTGGCCTATTGGCCTACATAGGTGACGCCTCTATATTAGATCAAGGGTTCTTAACCTGGGGCTCATGAATTTGCTTTTTAAAAAAATTGATATTTTTAAAACTTCATTTCAATATAATTATTTTTATTTGCAACCCCATGAATTTTATTCTGTGTATTTTAAAGGGACCTCACCAGATTGTCAAAGAGGTCCATGGCACCAAAAAGGTTAAGAATTTCTACTCAACATGAATACTGGATATTGCATTTAATCTGGTCTTGGGGGGGGGGTTTGCTATTACTTTTCATTTACAGCCTCTTAGCCATCACAGAGGCTATTCTTCAAATCCTGCTTTCTTTGCTCTGTAGCATTAACATCTTATATTTTCTTTTCTGAATTCCTAATATTTGTCATTTCTCACACAACACATTTCCTTTGTTTCCCTTCTCTTTTTCCTAAATTTCATGGCAAGGCAAGCCATTTTTTCCCCTTCAAGGTCATGCATCATGGCCAAGGACAGCTTAGAAGACACAAAGGCCCAGACTCCAGATTTCTAAATTCACAGCTTGGATCTTGAACGTGGGTATCATTGTAAGTATGTCAACTTTGCTGAAAAAGATGTTCTTCCATACGAATCAATTTTAAATTCAAATCTGACAGTACTGTTTGGTTCAGTATGGGTCAAACAGGTTAAAGTGAAGTGGGGGTAGCGCTTCTTTTTTTTTTTTTGATATCTTACTTCTTACTTTAAGAGAGAACATGCCTCCAGGCTATGGTGTCAGACTGAATCTATTGGTTTTGTCAGATGATTTGTAAGATTCTGCTAAGCTGTACAATGCTTAACAGAAACATAATTCTGAGGTCCAACTAGAATATTGTTTCTATTATGTTTCAAATCCTGCCCAACATTCTGCTCATATTTTAGGCTGTTATCCCTAGGAGAATACTTTTTCTAAGGAACTACATTTTATTTCTAAGTGGTGGTATTGTGCCCACTACACAGAAGCAAATAGAATTATCCAGTTGGATAAATAAAATGGAATTGTCATGGAAGAATACTCCAGTCACTTCCTTTGGAAGTCTCTCTTTCTGGAGGTACTGCTGAACTGGGGATATCCTTCTGGTATCATGGTATAATCCCATCCATGTTTATCCATGACAAAAAATATATCCCATTTTGTCAGAAAGTCAGGGAGATCAGAATTTACTTAAGAGGAAGATAAGTGACATGGAAGGTAGAACTTGGGGCCTAGGCTCAGCAAGATTTGAGATAAAATCCAGCCTCAGATACTTCCTATGTGACCTTGGGCAAGTCACAACCTTTACATGTCTCTTTTTGCTCAATTGTAAAATGGGGATAATAATAGCAACCTCCTCACACATTTTGAGGATCAAATGAGATATTACTTGTAAAGTAAATGCTTCTTAGCATTGTGCCTGTCAGTGAGGGCTATATGAATTCTTTTTTTCTTCCTTACTTCTATAAGACAACAGTCACATGTCTCCCAAATTGGAAGATAGATTCAGAGCTGGAAGGAAATTTAGAAATGTTCTAATGAAACTCTTTCATTATACAGAGGAAAGTCAAGAATGAAAGAAGTGACTAGCCTAAGGTCATATAGGTAGTAGTGACAGGATTCAAAATGTGAGCTATAAATGGAAATTGCAAAGTCTAACTTTGAGTGGTTGGAGCAATCTAAAAGTAGAATGGGCCACCTAGAGATGCTAGGTGGTTCTTGACCCCTGAAGATCTCCAGGCAACAGATAACTACTCACTGTTGTTCCTCTTTCATTTTCTTTGTTTTTTTCTTTCTTTCAACAAACATTTATTTTATTTTCCATTTATATGTAAGGGTAGTTTTCAACATTCATTTTCACTAGATTTAGAGTTCTAGATTTTTCTCTCTCCCTCCTTCCCTTTCCTCCCCCCTCCACAAGATCGCAATCAGTTTATATATGTACAAACCACAAGTGTTCTTTTTATCAGTTCTTTCTATAGGGGCACTTAATAAGCTTCCTCATTAGTTCCTTGGGATTGTCTTGGATCATTCCACTGCTGAGAGCACTTAAGTCATTCACAATTACTCACTGAACAATACTACTGTCACTATGCACAATGTCCTCTCAGCTCTGCTCACTTCACTATACATCAATGTTCATTAGTCTTTCAAGGTTTTTCGGGGATCATCCTGTTTGTCATTTCCTGTAGCACAAGTGCATTCCACTACAATCCTATAACACAGCTTTTTCCATCATTCCTCAATTGATGGACATTCCCTTGATTCTCAATTCTTAGCCTTCACCAAGAGTTGCTATAAATATTTTTTGTACAATTTTTCCCCCTTTTCTCTTTTTCATGATTACTATTGTTACCTGTTTCCCTTCCATCCTATTCCCTTCCCCAAGATATTTATTCTAATATCCATCTTCTTTCATCCTATCACTCTTCAAATGGGATTTGCTTCTGTCTGTCCCCTCCCCCACTCTGCCCTTCCTTCTTTTGCCCCTCTCTCTTTATCCCTTTCCCCTCCTATTTTCCTGCAGGGTTGGAGAGATTACTCCACCCAATTGAGTGTGTACATTATTCCCTCCTTGAGCCAATTCTAATGAGATTGAGGTCTTTGAGCCAATTTTGATGAGTGTTAGGCTCATTTACTGCCCAGATTAAATAGTTTTCTCCACCCAGTTGGGTATGTCTATTAGTCTCTCCTTGAGGCAGCTCTGATGAGTTTAAGGTCTTTGAGCCTTTTCTGATGAGTGTAAAATTCATTTATTGCCCTGCTCCTCTCCCATCTCTTCCCCCACTCCATAAGCCTTTTGCTGTTACTTTCATGTAGGATTTTGCTTCTGCCCTTCCCCCTCCCCCAATGAAATCCCTTCACCCCTCAATTTAACCCTAAAGGTGTTATCATCTAGCTAAGTGACACAGTGGACAAATCATCACCCTGGGCCCAGGGGGATCCCAGAAAAAACCTGTCCTCAGACATAAGACAGTCACTCACTGTATGACCCCAGGTATGTCCCACAGCTCCAATTTTTTTTTTATGTTTCTCTAGGGTCTTGTATTTGAAAGTCAAATTTGCCATTCAGTTCAGGTCTTTTCATCACAAATAGCTGAAAGTCCTCTTTTTTATTAAAGTCCAATTTTTTCCTCTGAAAGATTATGCTCAGTTTTGCTGGGTAGGTGATTTTTGGTTGTAATCCCAGTTGCTTTGCCCTCTGGAATATCCTATTCCATGCCCTCTGGTCCTTTAATGTATAAGCTGCTAGATCTTGTGATATCCTGACTGGGGCTCCACAGTACTTGAATTCTTTCTTTTTGGCAGCTTGCAATATTTTCTTCTTGACCTGAGAGCTCTGAAATTTGGCTATAAAATTCCTAGAAGTTTTCTTTTTGGGATCTCTTTCTGGAGGTGATCAGTGGATTCTTTCAATTTCTATTTTAGCTTCTTCTTCTAGAATTTCAGGGCAATTTTCCCTGAGAATATCTTGGAAGATGGTGTCTAAGCTCTTTCCTTGATCATGGTTTTCAGGTAGACCAATAATTTTCAAATTATCTCTCCTGGACCTATTTTCCAGGTCAGCAATTTTTCCCAGAAGATATTTCACATTGCCCTCTATTTTTTTTATTCATTTAGATTGGCTTTATTGTGTCCTGGTTTCTCATAGTCACTGGCTTCCATTTGTTCAATCCTAATTCTTAGGCAATTATTTTCATCAGAGAGCTTTTGTACCTCCTTTTCCATCTTACTTTTCAAGCTGTTGACTTTTTTCTCATGTCTTTCCTGCATCATCCTAATTTCTCTTCCCATTTTTCCTCTACCTCTCTAATTTTATCTTCAAGGTCCTTTTTGAGCACCTCTATGGCCTGAAACCAATTCATATTTTTCTTGAAAGCTTTAGATATAGGGGCCCTGATGTTGACATCTTCCTCTGAGGGTGCCCCTTTGTCTTCCTTGTTACTGAAGAAACTTTCTATGGTCCTCACCTTTCTCTGTCGGCTCATCTTGCCTTTCTTTTACTAGACTTTTAGCTCCTTAAAGTGGGGTACTGTTTCCAGGCTGCAGTATCCCAAGCTTAAGAAGTCCCAGGTGGTATGGTTTAAGGAGAATCAGGTTCTTCCCTTGCCGGCCTGTTTCCTGGTCCTAGATGACCCCAGACCAACTTGCCAATCAACTAGCTTTGTGTGTTGTGGTTGTTAGCTCTGATGAGCCTGTGCCCCTCCCCCACCTGGGCCACTTCTACTTGAGCCTACCACCTGGTTCTCAGTAGGGGTGTAAAATCCAAGTTCTGCCCTAGCACCAGCATAGACCCCTATAGTCTCTCACCTGCCCAGGGCTCAGCCCACTCACCAGACTGTGAGCTTAGTTCCAGAAGACACTGGTGCTTCAGCTGATTCAGAGGCTCTGGGGGTCTCCTTCTCTGGTGAGGACTTCCTGAGACTGGATCTGTGTCAGGGTGACTGTGGGGTTGGGCTTGACTCCTGTATCAGCACAGCAGCTCCCTCCTTCTGACCTTGCAAGCCATTCTTGGTTAGAAGATGATTTCAGCACATTCTTCTGTGAGTTTTGCTGCTCTGGGCATTTTCCTATGATCTTATTTGGATGTTTTTTTGGAGTCATTGTGTCATGAGTTCAGGAGCTCCTCCTCTTTCATTTTCAAAGAGGACCAATGACATCACAGGTGACACCTGGACTTGAGACTTAATTGAAGTGAGACAGAGTTGCACAAAGTCATGACCCTCACTCTCCCTTCCAGAGACATCAAAGTCCAGTGGCCAGACAAAAGTCTGAACAAGCTCAAAGATACCCACAGTGCCTTCTTCAGTCTCCTTCATAGCCATTGGAACAAATTGTTCTTATTTGCCTTTTCAGCTGGGGAAGTCTTCACATGCTTGGCGTAGATTACTCATTAAATATGTTGCAAATGAGATCTCTTGTCCAGGTAAGGATTGGATTAGGTGACCTCTGAGATCCTTTTAACCTGTTTAGTGCTGTGAAGCTTGACTTGAGATCCACTGCTCTTCCCATTATGCTAGGCTGCCTTTTAAATTTTATATGGTATCTTTTAAAGGGAATGGTTGATCTGGACAATTTACTTTTTCCTTTCCTTTTCCTTTTTTTCTTATATTCTGTTTTTAATTTTCAATCAGCACTCTAAAGAAACAGAATAACATCTTAGTCTTCCTTATGACTGTCTCTGAGAATGTAGCACACCTTTCTGCTAATCTCAGAGGGCTAGGACTTTGATATCAAACATCTTTGTTTTTCAGAATCCATGAATAAGAACATAGTCAGTGGGCTTGAGATGTTTTTATCTCATTTTATATGTAGCACCCAATCCTTTAGTCACACGTAATTTAAGACTCATTATTATAACTATATCCTTTTTAATGAAGCAAAAGCTGGAATTTTGAAGGTAGGATTTGGGCTTTTTTTCCTTAAATAATGGTAGTCTGGGCTAATGTGATTACCCATTAATCTTTGGATAATTAACCCTCCAGAGATTTTTTAAGGGATTTTTAAAAGTTGGGAGGATTTCAAGAATGAAATATTAGGAATAAATTATAGATTGCCTAACTTCTATGAGTTGGTCAGACAAGAAAATCAATTAGCCAGGAGGGTTCTTGCATTAGACTTCGGAATTTAAAAAAGTTAAATGATAATAGAACTATAATGTTGTTTCTAGAATGAAGCACATAGTCCTTCATGAATAGGGATAATTGACTTAAGAACTTTTTTTTTTAGTTATAGCAAACAATACTATAAAATTTAATTCTGGGAAGTCTGCTTTACTTAAAAAAATAAGTAGTGAAAATGTTCATTAGTATTTTGTTCATATATACCATATAAAGTACCATTGCATTTTGGGGAGACCCCTGTATGAGGGATCTGCTTCCAGAGAGAGATATTTGTTTTGAAATTAACAAAAGGAATGGTTAAGTTTGAGTTAAAATATGTAAATCAATTTATTGATTAAATTTAATTAAGTGCTTACTACATCTAAGCAGACCTAGCTAAGTATTGGGGATATAAAGAATCAGCAAAAACAATCCCTGACCACAAGAAGCTTACATACTCAAGGGGCATCCCACATTTACAAATTAGTATAGAGTAGATAAATTCAGAGAAAGTAGAAGGTGACCTTAGAGAGGATAAGATTGGAAGAAACTTTTTTTTCAGATCAAATGTATATTTAGAATGATAACTTACTTGTAACTGCCATTTCTATACTTCCTCTTGTAAAGGGGATAAAAACAAAAACAAAAAAATATTTTTATAACAGAATTAGAATGCAATCAATCATAGAAGTGGTCTAAGTAGGGATTTTATAGTATTAGGACAGATACATTATTTTTACTACCTTTGCTGTTTAGTAAAATCATATTTCCAGTAATCTCTTGATATTTAACATACAAATCCCTTATTAAATCTGAATTAATACTTCATTCAAAACAGTTTAAAGCATGACCACAGACTCCTATCTATAGACATGACACATCATAAATACTCTTTTTGTATGTTCTGCAAATCCCAAACTAAGTAAGACCTGGGACGTACTTAGTAGGATAATGTTTGTGGTCACCTTTAGGGTTTCAACAATTGAACTCCCAGCCAGCCCAGCTTAACACACACTTGCCAAGATTACTTTTCTGGGCTTTGTATAAGTTTCTGCTATTATCATCACAGCATCTATGGCTAGCTATGTACTGATCAATTCTGCCCATTTAAGAAATAAAAAAAAAAGAGGGGAAGGTTTTTTTTTCAAAGATGAATACTTTCAGGACTGCTTTAAGTTTAAAATATTTTATAAAACTTCAAACATGATTTAGATGGATACATATATTGTTATTATTACAATGATATTTTTAATAGCTTGGATTTTTGAACCCCATCAATGCTATTTTTCTTTCTACTTTCTATCACTGGAGATTCAATTTCACTTAGAGTATATACTTTACTACTTGATTACAAATTATCATATAGATATGTGTGTGTGTGTGTGTGTGTGGGTGGGTGGGTGGGTGGGTGGGTGTGTGTGGAGAGAGAGAGAGAAAAAAAAAGAGAGAGATAGTTGTGGGTTTCTTCCCCTCTGATCTACTACAATGTATTTTCTTTAAGGTCAGGTATTTTCTCCTCCTCCCACCCCACCCCCAACATCTGAAATGATCTTGGTTTGTAGAAGACATTCAGAAAAATGACTGAATCTTTGGGTCAGAGAAGGCACCTCAGAAGCCATCCAGTGCAATGCGTTCCTAAAAAGAAATGTCCTGTAAGGTATTCCCAGAATACCTCTGCTTAAAGACATTTACCAAAGGGAATCCATTACTTTCCAAGGCATCCCATTCCATAGTTGTTCATCTGGAATTGTTATGAAGGTTTTAGCTAAGATTTGCATATATAAACATGTTCACCCATTAGTTATAGCTATGCCCTCTGAGGCCAAGGTGAGCAAAGCTAATCCCCTGTTCATGTCACAGTCCTCCAAAGCCTTGCATATATCTACCATGTCCCTTTTGATTGCATGCTTTCTTCAACAAATCCTTGTATATGTGATATGCTTTTTCCCATTCAATTTTACTTGCATGGACCCACCTGGATTTATCAGTGGTTTTTCTAAAATATGGTGCTCAGAACTGAACACAGGCTGTGGTCTGACCAGGTGAGAAGCCATATCCTTATTCCTGAAAAGTAGGTACCTCATCATTGCTCCTAAAATCAGATTAAGCTCTTCCCCTCTCATTGGGTTGCCAGATTACACTGCTGACTCTTTATCATTTGTTGATTGATTCGGTTTCTGCCAAAACTGTGCACAGCCCTATTTCTTATCTAACTTTATATTTCATAGATCATAGAAAGTTATCACCAAGATATCATCTGGTGACATTCCTTTCCTCTTGACTAATGCTAACAGAGCCAACTATGGATAGATCAGTTGTAGAGCTCTGGATATTTCATTTCCCTAGAATATTATGATTGAATAACTTTCCCTCCCACTCAGAGCTATTTCCTTCTTCCTGCTGCTATGTACAGGGAGGAGAGCATTGTACCAATACCTTTCTGATTAACTTGTGATAGATAGATAGATAGATAGATAGATAGATAGATAGATAGATAGATAGATAGATAGATGGATAGGAGTATGGGTGGATAGATGAAAGAAAGAAAGAGAGAAAGAAAGAAATAGGAGCAGCTAGGTGGTGCAGTGGATAAAGCACTGGCCCTGGATTCAGGAGAACTTGAGTTCAAATCCAACCTCAGACACTTGACGGTGACTAGCTGTGTGACCCGGGGCAAGTCACTTAACCTGAAATACAGAGAGAGAGAGAAAGAGAGAGAAAGGAAGGAAGGAAGAAAGAAAGGTAGATAGGTAGATAGATAGATAGATAGATTTAAGATTATCTATATACATATACATATATATGCTTCTATGTAATTTAAAGAAAAAGAAACCATTTACATGTCTCATTACACTATTGTTAGCACAGATACTTGAAAGTTGACTCTAAATGAATTTTAAAGGTATTATCTCCAGGCCCCAAGAATACTACTCCATTATTTGTGTTCTGGACATTTTGATAGGCCATAGAGATTAGTTTATAGCTTAAAATTAGAGAAAAATCTACTTTCTAGGTTTTGCTCACTTTATGACTGTTAAATTCCCTGTCTTTCCATCTTTCCATTAGCCTCCAGGGAAGAATCTGTTGCATTTAAATTTCCAGAAGATTTGTTTAAGGTTCCTGATGTCGTTATGATTTGTAGGACTATTAAAACGGCATTCACTGATGACATGATACAATGCATTGCATCATTTCATCTTAGCATGAAAATGTACTGATCTTTTCATCGCTGCCATGTAGGTAACATGGTAACACATGGCTATAATAGGAACAACTGCATTACCGGCAACAGCTTTTGCATAACTGCTTCTGTGCGACAGACAGATTTTCTAATCCAATGTCACATTAGGAACAATAGCCCCATCCTGGCAGAAAACATCGAGCTTAAGTCTTAAGTGTGCATGCGTTTACTGACATTGTATCCTGGTGCCTCACCTTGTTGGAGAGGTGACCCTGGATTCTTGAAGGCTGCTCTAGGGCAGCGTAAACTTTAGCAGGTCCCAACCAAGCTGTAAAGATCTCGTGCTAGGGGCCAGACATATATTTTACATTTGATAAGGACCAACCTGGCTAAGTTTGTTGAGATTCCCCATCCAGCTGGATATAGCATGATACGGATGCTGCTGCTACTGAGAGTGATGATGATAACAAGATGCTGATGGTGGTAGTGGTAATGGCGGTAGTGGTGATGATAGATGATGGTGATGGTTGTAGTGATGGTGGTGGTGGTGATTGTGATAGTGATTGCTGTGGTGGTGATGGTCATTTTTTTTTTTGGCTACAGCAACTCTGAATACATTCTATTCCGTGAAAGGTGGGTTGTGATCTGTATTAGTAGAGAGGTTACAATTTCTATTGGTGGAAGGCTGTGAATGCTTGAAGTATTGTTTAGAATGAAGATGAAAAGTTAGACTTACACCAGTTTTCTACCTTTCTACAATATTATACACATCTAAAATGGAAAAGCCAGAAGGAAATGATAATCTCGATGTCTGTGTTTTATAGATAAGTGAAGTAACATTCTAAAGTCAATCTCTCAACCTACCTTGGCACTTGAAGGTCAAATCCCCGGAGTATGGCTGGCTATATTTCTACATTGTATTTCAATGGGTACACTGGTATTGGTTTAAATTCCCATCCAGTGTTTATAAAATGCACATTATATATGTCATATATGTGTGTATGTATAGATTATATCTATGTTTGATATAGGTATAAAATATAATTATATATCACAAATAAAAATAAAGTAAAATAAAAGATTAAACAGAGAGAGTTTATTTTCATATATCCTTAGGCATCCATTAATCACTACAAAAAGGAGTTTGTTGGATATTAATTTTTGTAATCAAAGTAACTCTTGCTCTAAAATACAGATACACAAAGTTTGAATAAAGAAACACCTACAATAATGCCTTGCACAGAGTAGGGCTATTTCAAAAGTCTTCTTCTGTCAACTTGGCCTGTAGAAAGCACTCAAAAGAATTACTCAACATGACATGGGAGTAAACTTAATTCTTTGAAGTTATGAATGTATGGATTTTTAAAATATTTATTGAGCACTTATTATATGACAGGTCCTGTGCTATACCAGGAGAATATAAGCTGTGACAGGTCTGAGCTTGCTGTCCATGGTGTCTGGCACATAAGAGGAACTTAATAAATATTTATGGAGTGACTGACTGTCCAAGGACTAACCTAAGCATAATAGCCATAGGTTGGGCACTAAATGTTGAATTCTTTAGCCATGGAAATTCACGAAACAAAGAAAATTACAAAATGGTCCTCAGCATGGTGTAGCTCTCCTCCCTTTCTGTATTAACAATGGTGGAGTGATGGGAAAGGAGACAGAAGATACTATGAATCATACCATTTTTAGACCATCTATAAACTTTGAATATTGGTACTCATGTATTTGATCTTTGCTCAGTGATTGGTGAACCAATATATTATTGGAAGAAGAGAAAATATCAGCATTTTCAAAATAAATGATGCCAGAAGCTGTAAGGTAACTAGAACTAAGTGGAAGGATGGCTAACAGCTTCAAATAAACAGCCAGTGGAGATAGTTTCATTGTTCATTTCAAAGCAAGATGGAAGGCTGATCATGAAATATGTGGTCAACTTGATTTGTATAGAATAGGAGCTTATTCTTTGTAGATGGGATGAACAGCATACTCATTTTCTCTTGATACTATACAGGGAAGAAAGAGATATGGGCTTGGTTGATTGTAAAAAACAAGGTCATTTTTTGAGAAACCTAAGAACATAAGGCCCCAGTTTAAGTGGTGCAACCTGAGCTATTTAGATGTATTCCTTTTTGCATAAATGTTAGGGTAGGGGCAGCTAGGTGGCGCAGTGGATAGAGCACCGGCCCTGGAGTCAGGAGTACCTGAGTTCAAATCTGGCCTCAGACACTTGACACTTGCTAGCTGTGTGACCCTGAGCAAGTCACTTAACCCCCAATTGCCTCACTAAAAAATAAAAATAAAAAAAGAAATGGTAGGGTAACCCTCATTGTTGAGTTCATACTTTGAGTAATATGGAAAAGGTTAGATACCAGAAAATAGTCAAATCAAAAATAGATTTTAATTCTATTTTCAAATAAAACCATTTATGTTCCCCAAAGAATCTGGAAAACTTTACTTCTACCCATGTAGGGTGACTATTTCTAACCAGAATTGGAAATCCAGGTACTGACATAGGAAAACACAAATGTTCAAACATTGAAAAAATGTTCTTTTCTTAGCATCAGCCTCCATATGAAAGCAGGGCACTATGAGCATTGATTTTTTGGATTATTTGATAGACTTGAGAGGTTTAGATATTTTGAGTAAGTGTCAAGTTTTAGAATATGCTGGCTTTTGTCCATCAGTGTTTGTAGACTATCAGTGCCTTCATTAAAAGTCCAAGCAATGACATGGAAAACTCAGTGTGAGAATATAGAAATACCATACACCTGGTTCACCAAATATATGCATCCAGTTTCTAGCCACACAGTGTGGGCTTGAAGATGAGCCATGGTGAACCAGACAAAGCATTTTTTTTGGTGAGGAAAACAACGTGTGTTTTTTTTTAGTGAATCACTTCTATTGCTGAAAAACTATTTTTTTTTAGGTTAACCATCTTTACTGAGAAAATAGAACATCTTTTAGATAACAGGATTTCCATGAAAAACTTATTATGTATGACCATTCAAAATATCTTTATATCATAACCTCAGACCCAGTGTCCCAAGTCTTATCCAGAATTAAGTGTGATTGTCAGGACCAATGTATCATTTCTTCCTTCAATATCTGAATTCCAAGCTGTGATAATGTTATGAAACAGGAAGAAGGCCTTCTGCTGGCAACCTGCTAGCAATGAGAATGGCATTTATATTCCCTGTCTGTGCTATAAATTACTGTCATCTGTCAGTATTTCTATGCTTGTCACTGCTTACCCAGAGATGCCATCTTTATGAATAAGGGAAAGAGGGTGGGGGGGGCAAGAGTCTCCAAGATTGAAAACACTATAGAATTAATTGGAGAATGCTGCTAACAGAATAGAATTAAGAGTAGAAAACATTATGTAAAATGAAAAGTTAATGAACAGGGTGGGGAGAGCACAATCATATTTAAAAATAGAAAGGGGCTTTGTCTAAGATTCATAATAGAATTAAGGACAGATTTCTACCTTTTTACCATTGTGTGAGTTTGGCTTTCCTCTTTTCTCCCCCCACAGAATTGCATGGCCCAAAGGATTTATAAACATATGAAAGCACAGTGTATCTGAATTCATAAGTTTTCTTCATATGGTTTGCAGCCTTTCCGAATGATGGGTTAACTAATCTCAATTAAACTTTAATATTTCTGTGATTCATAATTTCATTGGTTCGAATACACCTTTCACCAATATACATCATAACCTATGTAGGCCTACTTGGCAATCATTTACTGCTATGGACAAAACATTTTTTTTTTCACCTAATGACTGCTCTTAAGATAAGTTTCTCTGAATTTAAATAGCCTAGTCCTCAGATAACAGATAAACTCATAATCTATCACTGAGTAGATGTGAAAAAAAATAAACCTTTTAAACTTGTTTTCCTTGTATATCTAAGATCACCTCCCTGTCAGTGAAAGTCAACAGAAGTAGGACTATAGTGAGGGTCTTCATAACACTACATTTCATTGTCATGTCCATTGGGTTAGTACAAAAAATAAAAAGAAAAATTTAGTATCAGCAATATTAGGTTTCTTGCTTTCTCTCTAGAGGAAATGTAGCCTGGAAAATCCATTAGTTTGGGAATTTCTGGGTAAGCAGTGATAAGCATAAGAAGCACATTTTTCCTCTCTCTTTCACTAGCTGTGTGGCCTGGGACAAGTCACTTAACATTTGTGAGCCTCAGTTTCCTCATCTATAAAATGAAAGAATCAGAAAGGATCAGACTGCCCATCAAAATCTATAATTATATGTTCCTGTCTTTATTCCTAGCCTTAGATTAGAAATTCACCTTGTATGTAAATTTGTATAATTGATGACACGGTGTGGGTATATATGTATGTATATATGTTTATCTTTTACACAACTATATATATAGTTATTAAAAAGCCTTAGAAACCTCTTCTCATATGACCCTTATAAAAGAAAGCTAGTGAAAGAATTGCTAATCTTGTGCAATTGTATAGATGGGGAAATGAAGCTTGGATACATCCAAGAACTTAGCCAAAGTAACATAGCTAGTAAGTACATGTTGGAGCCGGGACCCAGTCCTAGGACTTTTGACCCTAAAAGTTGTGACCTTTCTAACTTGTCATTATTTTCTATCAGATTATTTCAAAACTAAATAGTTCCTATAAAAGGCTGCCCCTTTTATGTTCCATATGATATAATCTTTTACACTAGACAAATGGCTTATAAAATTTTACTGTTGATAATATGTTCAAATAAGATGGAAAATTGGAAGTTTTAATCCAAATCTTCACAAGGTTGGGCTGCATTGAAATGTTTACCATAGTCATAAGACTATGAATAGCTGATTAGCAAATGCAGTGATTTCAGGATTTCTTTTTAAAATCATTTCAGGTATATTTATGTGGAGAAAAGTTTCTAATAATTTCTCCCTGTGCTTTGACACATTGATGGGATAAATTATATCAATCAAAAAGATGACCTGAGTTTTCAGGTTGTTTAACCTTCCATTCTAAAGAATTAGATCGTTTCACCCCATTGGAATGGGAAATTGTGATCTCATACTTTTTAATAACTACACAGAATGGGTCTACCACTCTTGTAAAGTAAAGCCAAGGTGACTACTTGGATAATTCAAGTACAAACTCCTTGAATCATTTGAATGTTATAATTCTTCACTATGTATTATTATAATTGAGTAGGAAGAGAAGGAGGAGGGAAAAAAAAAGGAGGAGGAGGAGAAGAATTATTATTGAGAGTCAGGGTATTATAACCAATGGAGATCTAAGGCTTGTTGTTAGGAATCCTGGGTTCAGATTCCATATCAGACACTTAATAGTTGTTTGTTCATAGGAAATTCACATTACTTCCTTGAGCTTCAGTTTCCTTATACATGAAAGGATTGAACTAGATAATATCTATGGTCCCTTCTTTGCTCTAGTCTGTGGTCCTATGAGGTAGTTTTGTTTTATTTTTTTAAGTTTGCTAATCACTTTCTTCACCACAACCCTGAGGTATATATAATGAAAATATTATCACCTCCATTTTACAGGTAAAACAAACTGAGCCTTAGAAAGCTTAAGGAATTTGGTCAAGGTCATATATCTGTAGATTCTGGAGTTCTACTTTACCTTAGATCTTTGACCCTGGTCACCTGTGGTTTTCCCAGGCCATGACACTACCCACTGCTTGTGCTATAGGTGAATTGATCCAAAAAGTTTTCTTAGGTCCTTTAATCTCTCACTTCTTTGTTATTCCCATCCTAAACACAAATACATACACAACTCCTCCTAAAAAAAATAGAGAAAAATAGGATTGTCCTCGACTCTGCCATTATAGTAAAAGTCCAGTATTTATATTAAAAGAGGTCGAGTCGCTTGGCAGGGCAGAGAGTGGGGAATCTGTCAAATATAACAGAATGTTATCAAGATTGCTGGCTCCAGTCAGAAGGAAGCCTTCTGCAATGCAAATTGACTCACACTTGGACTTGGTGCCAGGATTGAAGATTGCACATTTTTCTTCCCTGACTCTAGCCAAAGTAACCTATTTGCATTATCTGAATGTGGTAATTAAGCCATTAAGTAGGAGGGTTTCTCCATTGGTGCTTGTAACAAGGAAACCATCATGAAAGGACTAGACAGGCTCCATTAATACTAAGACATCACAAACTATTGAAGGAAATCAACCAAGCCAGGCAGAGCAGACCTATCACAAATGCTGCAGTTCTGTCTCTCACTGGCCCTGGGAATGAATATATGGGAGAAGATTCAGTCTCAACCTTAGTAAGCATATGACTAATCTCTAATATCCATGCGTGAAAGTATGGTTTAAATGGCTGGATTAAGTGTTTCTTTCTCCCCCCTCTTTCTTCCTTCCCTCTCATTCTTTTTTTTTTTTTAAGTGAGGCAATTAGGGTTAAGTGACTTGCCCAGGGTCACACAGCTAGTAAGTGTTAAGTGTCTGAGGTCAGATTTGAACTCAAGTACTCCTGACTCCAGGGCCGTGCTCTATCCACTGCACCACCTAGCTGCCCCGCCCCTCTCATTCTTTATAGTAGTACAGAACACCAATGCTATCATTATTTCATTATGTGTTAATACTGCTGCAGAAACTGGTGGAATTGTCCATATCTAAGGTCAGTGCCAGGGAACACATGAATCCATTTGTTGAAGGGTTTTAATTTTGTCTTTGCATTTTTTTTCTCATGGACTAAAGAGTACCTTTGTATAAACCCAAATGCAGCAACCAGGCGTCAGAAAGACCTGAGTTCAAACCTGGTCCCAGACACTTCCTAGCTGGGTGTCCTTGCTGTTGGCCTCAGTTTCTTCATCTGTAAAATGAGCTGGAGAAAAAAATGGCAAAAACACTCCAGTATCTTTGCCAAGAAAATCCCAAATGGGGTCATAGAGAGTTGGACATGACTGAACAACAACAATAAAGCCAAATACATTTCCCTTCTGTTCTCTCCCTACTGCTTAGTTTAACCCAGAAACCCACATCTATGTCATTGACCTTAAAGTACTTATTAAGAGAGCTTTGAGTGTTGGGTATCAGTGTGGTGGGTGGGTGGGGAGAAATAATTTGTAGCACAGGAGAATTCAGATACAAAGTCACACAGGGATTGCATTTAACAAAACTGGATTACTACTCCACTCAAGAGTGGAAAGGTAGAACAGATTTCGATAGGTAGAACAGTGGGTAGAGCACTGGGTCTTGAGTCAGGAAGACCTGAGTTTTAACCTGGCCTCAAGTACTTGTTAGGTGAATAACTCTAGGCAAGTATTTTAACCTCTAACTGTCTCAATTTTCCCAATCATAAAATTGGGATAATAACACCATCTACCTTGTAGGGTTATTGTGAAGATCAAATGAGATATTTGCAAAGAGCTTAGCACAGTTCCTAGCACATAGTAGGCACTTAATACATACTTGGGTTTTTTCCTTCTAATAAAGACATTCATCGTATACAGCCCTCATTGCTCTCAGTCACACAATGGGGTGGCTTCCAGATATGGAACAATGCAAGAGCATATCCATTCTCCTCAAAGGCCTACAGGTCCTAAGGGCTCAAAATTATATAGCATTTTGGACAAAGAGCAAGTTGGAACCAACAGGACACTGCCTCATCATCTATGGAGTTGGGACTAATAAAATGAGAGTGTTTTCTAAATTTTCTTAATAGTGAGTGAGGAATGAGGAAAAGGGACATAGGGAAATGAATTCTAAACACAAGAAATGAGAGAGAACCTGGTAAAGCAGTAATGTCTAGTCTCTGGTTTTATTAGCCTTGGCATGTAGGCATCCCGAGGGAATGAGGCTATACCAGTCAAATTAGTTTCTACCAGTACACTGAACCATATTTCACATTCATAAAAACATGTGTTTTGATCCCAGCTCCAATGTTTACTAGCTAATGTAACCTGGGGTAACTCACAGATTCTATCTTCAGTCTCCTTATCTGCAAATTGGGGATAATTGTGCTTTTTCTGCCTTTCTCATGGGATTGCAGGATTTGTATACTATAAAAGCCTGTAATGAGTCATTAGTATTGTTGCATGTCCTATACATGCTCTGGAGCAGCTAGGTGGTGTGATAGGGCATAGTGTGGGGCCTGGAATCAAGAAGACTCATCTTTGAGTTCAAATCTGAATTCAGGCACTTACCAGCTGTGTGAACCTGGGCAAGTCACTTAGCATTGTTTGCCTTCATCTGTAAAATAAGCTGGAGAAGGAAATGACAAACCACTCCAGTATCTTTGCCAAGAATAACCCAAATGGGATCAAAAAGAGTTGGACATGACTGAAAATGACTCACCAACAATAACACATGCTCTGGGGGGACTTAAAAATATCCTGTTGTCATATATCTTCTTCATGTTTCCATATTATTAGATAGAATGTGTCAGTATGCAAGATACTTCATCAATGAACTCCAGATTTCTCTGCAAACTTATCTCTCGGTAGTTTCAGATAAAAACTCCTTGACTTAGTCAGTGGAGAGTATTGGATAGAGCACTGGTGTTAAAGTCAGGAATAATGAATGCATCTGCCTGAGCCTCTTAGTAGCTGGGCAAGACATTTAAACTCTTGGCTTCATTTTCTTGTTTTTAAAATGGTGATAACATCACTTACTTCACGGGGCTCTTGTGGGGATCAAATGATATAATAAATGCAAGTGATTTTCAAACCTCAAAGTACTTTATAATATTTTTAGGATCTCCCTGGTCCACTAAAACAACAGCAATGACAAACAGTGCTAATTGTTTTTCAGCCTCTACTATCAGCTATGGATACCCAACAACCATGTATCTACCATCTTCCCTGATCCCCTGCTCCCTTCTGAGTTGATAGCATTCTCTCAATCTCATCAAATTACTTCACATTTAGGTTGTCTTGGCTTAAAATGTGCATCTCCTTCCCCTGGACCTCAGTAGACAGTAAGCTTGGTTGGGTACAGATCCAGTTTCATGTTTTACTTTTGCATCCCTTTGTATTCCCAGGATGAAAAGATTCCTTTGTAGTCTTCCCACTCTCTTTAGAATGCCCCTTTCACTCTCCTCTTCCAATGTAAAGTCTTCATTTCCTTTGAGATCTAACTCAAACTTCTTTGAAAACCCCAATTGCTGATTTTTTTTAAAAATCCAGGTTTTCATTCTTATAGTTGTATATTCTATTATTTCATCATTGATTTCATTTCCCTCCCATTTCAGTCATCTACTAATATGATTTGATATATATATATAATCACTTGGAATTACTTTATCTCTCAGATATTCATTTCTTGTCTAGATCATTGCGATGCTCCCCCTTTTTTTCTCTAGGCCTTTCCTTGATCTATTCTAAAATGTTGCTCCCAAAATAATCTACTTAAACATAGACCAGTCAAAAGAACTCCCACTCAAGAATCTTCAGTGGTTCACTGCAGCCTCTGGGATAAAATACAAACTCTTCATCTTGACAGTCTGGTTCTTGGCTACCTTTTGAGAATCACTTTTCCCCAGTCATTCCTCATTCTACCCCAAGTAGCTTACTTGTTCCCTATTCACCCAATCTGGTATTCTCTTTGTGACCCCATGGGCCATAGCAGACCAATACTGTCCATGGGGTTTTCTTGGCAAAGATACTGGAGTAATTTGCCTTTTCCTTCTCCAGTGGATTAAGGCAAACGAAAGTTAAATGACTTGCCCAGGGTCACAAAGCTAGTGTCTGAGGCTGGATTTCAACTCATGTCTTCTTGATGCTGGGCCCAGTGCCCTCTCTACTGAGTAATCTAGCTCTCTCCACAGCTACTTCTACTGTAAAGCAATAATATCGAATTTTAGCACAACCCAGAAATCCAGGTTGTTTTTTGGTTTTGTTGTTTTGTTTTGGTTTTTTGTTGCTTATGAACTCCCCATTGAATATTCTGCATTAACCTGTCCTACCTTTTCCAGTTTCTTCAAATATTAAGTGAATCCTATGTGCTCCTTACATTTCCTTGATGACATTGCCTTCTCCTTTACTATGAAGATAAGAATCCATCTGCTGTGAGAGTCCTCAGCAACCTTCTTTTTCCCCTCAAGTTTCCTCTATATTTTTACTCATCTTCTGCTTCCCTCTTCTGTCAGGGAAAGATTATCCTTTCCTAATGCCAAGGTTAACCAAGTCAAAATATAAGAGATATTTATCATATATCTACTTTGTGAAGGCACTATGCTAGGCAATGATAAAATATGGCAGTTGGTCTCAGAGAGTTTATATTCTAGTGGGTAGGAGGGAAGCTGTGACTTGATACATGCAGGGATAAATATAGCAGCAATAATAATGATTATAACAATAACTAACATTTACATAGTACTTACTTTGTGCCAGGAACTGTGCTAAGCACTTTATAATTATTATTTCATTTTATCCTTACAAGAACCCTGGAAGGTAGGGCTATTATTTTTTTTTAAATCATAAAAGTATTTCATTATTTTCCAGTCACATGTAAAGATACTTTTCAACATTTATTTTCATAAGAGTTTTAGTTCCAAATTTTCTCCCTTCCTCCTTTCCTCTCCCCGCCCCACCAAGACAGAAAACAATCTGATTTAGGTTATATATGTACAATCAAATCGGACATATTTCTGCATTAGTCATGTTGTGAAAGAAGAATCAGAACACAAAGGAAAAACTCAAAAAAGAAAACAAAAACAAAAGTAGAAACAGTGTGATTCAGTCTGCACTCAGTTCTTTTTTTCTGGACGTGGAAACCATTTTCCATCATGAGTTCTTTGGAATTGTCTTTGATCATTGCACCGCTGAGAAGAGCCAAGTCTATCATAGCTGATCATAACACAATGTTGCTGTTACTGTGTACAATGTTCTGGTTCTGCTCATTTCACTCAGCATCTGTCCACATAAGTCATTCCAGGTTTCTCTGAAACCTGCCCACTCATCATTTCTTACAGTACAATAGTATTCCATTACACTCACATATCACAACTTGTTCAGCCATTCCTCGATTGATAGACATCCCCCTCAATTTCCAATTTTTTTTTGCCCCTGCAACGAGTGATGCTATAAAATAGGGGCTATTGTTATCCCAAATTAATAGATAAGGAAACTGAGGTAACAGGTGAAGTGACCTGCCCTGAGATACAAGGGCTAGTAAATATGTTAGTATGGCTATAAACTCAGTTCTTCCTAATCCCGACCCATGCCCTTTTATTCACTGAATCACCTGACTACCCCAATCTAATACAGGGTAAAGAGTAATAGTGGGGGAAAAGGAGATCCAGACAAAAGTACTTTAGGAAAATTGGAGGAGGGAGAGAATATTTTTTAACAGGGAAGATCAGAGGATGCTACATGGAAAAGCTGAAATGTGAGGAAAGCTTTGAAAGAAGAAAAAATTCCAAAAGGTAGGAATGAGGAGGAGCTGCTTTCCAGATGTGGAAATAGATAGCGGACAGAGTATACTCAGTTCACAGAAAGGATAGAAGTCCATATTGACTGGAAGTCACAGAGGACAGTATCATCAAGTGAGCCTGGAAGCCAGATTGTAGAGGATCTTAATTGCTAGGGTAAAAGATTTCTATTTTATTTTAGATATAAGACAGAACCAGTGAAGGCTTTTGAGCAGGGTAGGGATGTGGCTACTCCTGAGCCTTGGAAAGATTACTTTGATAGCTAAGTGAAATATGGATCAGAAACAAGGGATGAGGGAGAGTGAAGAGTTAAAGATGACTATTATTTTGGAGCTGTGGAGGTTCAAATTTTGAACCTGAAGAGAGTAAGGTGGTATCACACAAAGAAATAGGTTGTGTTTAGGGGGAAAGATGATAAGTTCAATTTTTGACATTTTTAGACAATGATACTGGAATATTCAAGTGGAAATTCAGAAGCTGGCTGGAGATATAGAAGTGGAATTCAGGAGAGAAATTAGGAATTAGGGATGGATTCTCTCTCTTTTTGTGTGTAGCTTTTAAATTTTAATTTTGGTTATCCCTCAAAAATACATATATATGCATATATGTATATATACATATGTATTATATTCACATGTGTACGATCTACATAGCAACCATAAAAGAACTATAGGTAGATAATAGGCATCACCAAGGTGGGGAAAAACATAGGGAGATGAGGAAAGTAGTCAAGACCATGCTTTTGTCAATCTTTCCCCAGATTTTCACAGTCATTGCTCCATCAGTTAGCTCATCTTTTTCTTTAGTATCAACTCCATACTTTCACTTGACTCTAAGTACTCAAATGGTATCTTGAAAGGGAAACAAAATTTCCATTACCTTTTTAATCCCTGTATCTCTCCTCCTCTTCACTACCTTCTTGTTTCAAATCTTCTGTAAATTTGTAGGAAAACAGACAGTGTTTTAGTTTCTGGGTTGGGGAGGAAAGATGAAAAGGTCACTAGCCTTTTGCTGTTTAGTGGCCTGCTCATCTTTTGTCCATTTGCACAGGAGATGGGGATCACAGTGCAGGATGAGATTCATTTAGCTATGTTTCCACTTGAGGAAATAGAGTACTAAGGATATTTGCATTGGGGGTATTAGGTAGGTATAGACAGAGAAAAAAAGTGCATTGTCTTGTCATGTCAGACTATAGTTCACTGAGTAGTTTTTCCTCTCCATGAAGAAGGGCCTATAGATACAACCTTCCTTCTGCCCCTTCCCTTGTATATTGTGGAGGTAGCTGATAGAGCTGACCTGACAGAGCAATAACGCTCCTCAGCTAAAGAGAGATTTAGAAACAAAAGTATGCCTCCAGCATAACAGAGTGGATATTAGGAGACAATAAAGATAGCTAGCTAGCTAAAGGCCAGTTGGAGTGATGATGTGATGCCCAGCAGGGAGAAACTCAGTGGGGGGCCACATCAGTGGGAAGCCAGTTCAACTTTTTCTCATCTTCTAATTTAGGTCAAATTTGGGCATCCTAATTATATAGTATTCAGGGCTCCTTTTATTGGTCTTTATTTCTATATTGTTTGTAGTTTGCTGCCTAGGATGAGTTCCTTGTTTTGCTTACTTTACTCTGCAAGCAGTTTGTAGAAAAATCGTCCATTATTTCTAACTCTTTACTGTCATTTTGTTAAACACAACAATATTCCATGATATTATTGATAGTCAGCAAATGATATCTACAGAATACCTCTGCTTTACCAGTTTTATGACCTTATTTTAGAAATGTAAATGAGGCTAGACAATTCTAGATAAAAGCCATGTTGCCTCTTTTGTGACCACCTCTTACTTTCCCAGTTGTTCAGTAGCCATTTCTTTAAAAATAGCTGTTGAATCTGATGGAAGAAGTAAAGTTCTCAAGGTTTTAGATTTCAGACTCTATCTCTTTAACCTTTGGATAATTGGGACATTTGAATTTTTCCAGTATTATGATAATACTAACAATCTTCATTATCTTTCAATAAGAACTAGAGTGACTCAGTAATCACATTTTCTAGTTCTTTCAGTACTCAAGAATGCAGTTGGTATGGGTCTTATCACATGAATTTCGAAGGCAGCTAGGTGTTCTCTTACTATCTCCAATGGCTCCCAAGTCATTATTTTGATCTGTCTTTTCCGGTTTAAAGATTACTCTCTTGGAAGGGAAAAAAGTAGGAAAAATAACAATTGAGTAGTTCCATCATCTCCCGAGTGTTATTTACCATCATTTCAGCCACCATAAGCAATAATTATATGCTTTCCTTAACCTTGCTCTTTCCTCCATTATACCTTGAAGAGCAATCCCTTTTCAGTTGTCTTTGACTAATTCTGTGTTTGTCCACTCTCGATCTTTTTGGACCCCCCAAAATCAGAACTGTTTTTTCTTGTATCTTTGCAATTTATTCTTGGGAGTTTTGCTGGTAGAATTTTAGTCAATGGAATGTAAGAGTATTAGGACCTATATTCTATTGTGCATTCCATTGTATGCCTGGCTTTTCTTTCCTGCCCTAATAAGACTTTTTCAGATGGAGTGGTACAATTTCCCCAAGAGTGACAACATTTTTACTATGGCAACTAAGTATTGCCAGTGGGTAAGAAACAGATCCGGAATAGAACATTCCTTTTTGATTTCTCAACCTTTTGAAAGATATAATTATCATTATAAGATATGAAAAAAGTATTAGCACTCCAGCAGACACCTTTTTCCTTTTTTTAAAAAGTATTTTGTTTTTTCCAATTACATGTAAAGATAGTTTCCAATATTAATTTTTGTAAGATTTTGAGTTCCAAATTTTTCTCCCACCCTTCTTTACCTCCCCCCTCCAGAAGCCAGAAAGAGTTCTGCTATAGGTTATATATTACAACCATGTTAAACATATTTCTACATTACTCATGTTGTGAGAGAAGAATCCAAACAAAAGAAAAAAAACAAAAGAAGAAACAACAACAACAACAAAACATTAAAAGTAAAAATTGTATGCTTCAATCTGCATTCAAACTCCATAGTTCTATTTCTGGATGTGGAGAGCATTTTCTATCATGAGTCTTTTGGCAATGTCTTGGATCATTGTATTTCTGAGAAGAGCTAAGTCTATCACAGTTGATCATCACACTGTTATCGATACTGTGTACAATGTTGTCTTGGTTCTGCACATTTCAGTCAGCATCAATTCACGTATGTCCTTCCAGGTTTTTCTCAAATCTGCCCGCTTATCATTTCTTACAGCTTCATAGCATTCCATTCCATTCATATACTACACGTGTATTAGCCATTTTCCAATTGAAGGGCATTGCCTCAATTTTGAATTCTTTGCCACCACAAAAAGAGCAGCTATAAACATTTTATACATGTGGGTTCTTTTCCATTTTTATGATCTCTTGGGGATATAGAACTTACAGTGGTGTTGCTGGGTCAAAGGGTATGCATAGTTTTATAGCCTTTTGGGCATGGTTACAAATTCCCAGCAGCTATCTGGACAAGTCAAGTACCTTATTGCTTATATATCATGCCTCTTATATAAAATCTTAGCCTCATGGAGGTCTTCATCCAAAAAAGTTGGATTACCACATTGAGGAGTATAGGGTAGGAGTGATTTTGCTGCAGATAGGTGCTGAACTGCATAGATGGCCTTTGAGGTCCTTCTAATTCTAAGATTTTATCAATTTTTAATTAATATCATTTTTGGCATGGTAATAAAAACATCCTGAAATAATGGAAAGCATACTGGTCTTACCAGTTAGGAGACCTGGGTTCAGATTCTGGCACTGAGAGTTGCTATTTGAGTAACACCATATAATTCACTTATTTTCTCTTAAGTTTAGTTTATCCATCTGTGAAGTGGGGTTGATATGATATGGCTTCTACTATTAACTTTACATTGTTGTGAGATAGATTCTTTGTAAGTCTTTAAAAGAAACTATTAAATGTAGATTGTTTGCTATGGAACTAATTAATAGATTTATGCCAGCTATGCCTTTACTTATTCATCCAGTGGTTGATTCATGTATGCATTTCTTATCCTTTCCGTTACATTGCAATATTAGAGGAGAAAATTCTCTTTGGGCACCAGGAAGTATATTTCTAATACCCAAAGTATATTTCTAATTCCCTCTATGTTTCTGTTCTATCCATAGGATGAATATCCACTGGTGAATTCAGTGAAACCATTGGCCAAAACAGTTATCAGCCCCCATATAGAATAAGAATCATCTACAGCATACAACAACCGAAAAACAGATGTTGTTGAATTTCTGCCTTTCAAGCACCTGTATTGTTACCATGTATATAATACGTCCTTACAGGTAAGAAGCAAGCTGAACCAAGGCGAAACATTTTACTCTTACATTTCTATTATGAAGCCAGATATACTCAAAAGATCCTGATAAATACTTAGTCTGAAGGGCTGACACTTGGAGTCACCTGAGGGTCATGATGAGTTCAGGCATATACATATTTATTTAAAGCATTTTCTCCATTCTCACCGAGCACATGGTGCTCTTCTTTTCATTGGGTTATTGTGAAAAGGAATTGTGGACAATGAGGAACCAGGTTTGTTATTTCATGGGAAGAGCTGCCTTTCTTGGAGAATAAATCATGTGAAGGAGCAGTCAATTCCTCATACTCACCTAATTAATGCAGCTTGAGAACCATATTATTTTAAAGTTCCTGGCTCCCTCCATTCCCTCCCCCAATTTTTTTTTTAAATAGACATGCCTCAGAGATTTATGAAGCTACAGCTGAGGTATCTTAGACTACATAAAGAAAAGTATGTAAGAATTCCCATGTTGTCCCAGGCCGGCTGTCCATCCAACTGATCCTTCTGTCAATGAAAATGGAAATAAATAAGAAAACAATTTAAAATTCATTATATTAAACTTATTTAATACAACTAATCTTATCTGAATGTACTAATACACATATTGCAATGTAGTAGACATTTGTTATAGTACCTGTCCAATCCATTGTGTCACATACCTAGAAATGGCAAAATAATCCCAATATTATACTTTTCCTATGACATTTCTGAGGCATTCAAATAGATCTATATGCATTATCCCTAGGGAATTAAATAGTGTGGCAACTCATTTATTCAGTTGTCAGCTCTCTGGCAATCTCAGCAGTAGAACTTCAAAAAGCATTTGACTTAATACATACGTGAGTAGGAATCTTCTCTATAATATACTTAAATAGTAGTCATCCCTTCTCTTCTTAAAGACCTCAGGAATTCGCTAATTTCTGGCTTATCCCACTGTAGCTTTGAGCAGTTCTAATTGTTAGAAGTTCTTTTTAAAAAATTTCTCCTTTATATCTAGCCAAACTCCATCTTTCTGTAACTTATACCTGTTACTGCTAATTTTGTCCACGAGGATCCAAAAAGACGAATTTAATTCTCCTTCCACGTGTTCTCCTTTGCGAATGTAAAGACACTTATCATGTCTTCTAAATATTTTCTTCTTCAGGATAACCATCCTTTGAACTATCCCATATGGCATAATCCCCTGTCCTCTCTGTCCTGTCATGACCCTGATCTATATCCGTTCCAACTTGTTAATATTCTTCATAAAATGTGGTGCCCAGAATTGGATGCAATATTCCAGATAAGGACTAACCAGGACAGTGTGCAAGGGGATTGTATTAGCTCATTCTCCTTTTCCTTTCTCCCCTTTTCATTTTCCTTCCTTTCCCCTTTGTCCCTCTCTTAACCTCCCTGTCCCTGTCCTGTCCTGTCTTGTCCTGTCCTTTCCTGCCTTTTTTTTGGTGGTAGTTGAGCTATTTGCGTTTGTTTCATCTTGCAATAACTCTTCTGTTCTCTGCAAATGAAATAGGTGTCATATACTGCAGAATTTGGCCAAAATCCCATAAATAAACAAAAAAAAATTAAAAAGACACCCCCCCAAGCAACCCAGTTATAAAGTTCAAATTGAATACTTATGCATATTGCTCTTATTTTACAGGCAATTTTAATTAGCAGTTTCCTTAGATAAAACAAATTAGAACCTAGGAAAAGTGGATGTTAGAGACAGATTATCTGACAGCAGTGAAAAGTGTCAGACTCAGAAGTTTCTTGAACTAAATATAAAGGGACTGAATTTGATCATCTTTAAGGTCCTTCCTTTCTAGATTTTAGGCTATGATCAAGGAAAAAATGCACAGTGCTCAGTTTAAGAATCAGGGAAAGATGTAATATATTTTTTAATGAAAAATTTTAATCAAAAATATTTTTTGATTCTCAAAGGAGAAAATATTCAGGTATTATAACATCTTGTCTAAGCAGTTTGCAGAGTGCTAAAGTTATATTGGATTACCTTAGAAAGTTCTAAAGATAGAAACAAAACAGTTTCCCAATATCAAAGATAGAGAAAATGGAAGTTTAGTTTAACTTAGCCAGGAATGTAAGGGCTGACCTAATGTTATTCCCCATTTCCTTCCTCTTCCTATAGGTAGGGCTATTTTTGTCTAATTAGGGATTCACACTTTTGCTTGCAAGGGGAGCATAAATAGAGGTGTACTAGAGTCCATTCTAACTGGTTAGCTAGATGTTTTTCTACTGTCTATAAATCATGTCTGACTATTCCTGACCCCATTTGGGGTTTTCTTGGCAAAGATAGTGAAGTTAGGACAGCTAGGTGGTTCAGGGGATAGAGCACTGAGCCTGGAATCTGGAGGAAGTCACTTAACCCCAATTGCCCCCCCAAAACAAAGGTACTGAAGTAGTTTGCCACTTTCTTTTTCCAGTTCATTTTACAGATGAGGCAACTGAGACAAAGAGGATTAAGTGACTTGTCCTAGGTCACACAGCTAGTAAGTCTCTCAGGCCAGATTTGAGCTCAGGAAGAGGAATTTTACTAACTTGGGGCCCTGCACTCTATCCACAGTATCACCTATCTGCCCCAGGCTAGCTGGCTAGATCCAATCATTAACATTTCAGTATGAGGATTTACATCTCAGAAATCTGGCAAATTGTTTTGTTCATTGTCTAGACTTAAGAAAGTGATGGAGAAAACTTTAATAATGCAGATGAAACTTAAAAAAGTTTGTGGAGAGTCCACTTTTTCTGTAGAGAGACAGTTCTTAAACACTTACCAGTGCACCCTTGAATATGGATCTTTGCATGCATATAATTCTTGAAGATTACACAGCAAGTTTCCTTTGCTGGTCTTCCTCTTCATTGGCCCTTCATCCCCCTACAACTTTCTGGTTCTATTAACTGGGCTCCTGTTTTGTGATCCTCTTTCCTTCCTTCCTTCCTTCCTTCCTTCCTTCCTTCCTTCCTTCCTTCCTTCCTTCCTTCCTTCCTTCCTTCCTTCCTTCCTTCCTTCCTTCCTTCCATCCATCAGGGTTAAATGACTTGCCCAGGGTCACACAGCTAATAAATGTCCAAAGCTGAATTTGAACTTAGCTCCTCTGACACCAGGGCTGGTGTGCTCTATCCCTCTTTCTTAATGTCATGCTCAGAACTCCAACTCTTCCCAGTTTAGTTTTAATTGGTTAGCTAATTCCTCTAATCCCTTGGGAGTTGGAGGTCTGCCCCTGAGGCACCTGCTGCTAGTTCATCAACCTTCTTCCACATGCACTCCTTATACAAATCACCTGATTGTGGGGGCAGCTACGGGGCACAGTGGATAAAGCACTGACCCTGGATTCAGGAGAACCTGAGTTCAAAACCAGCCTCAGACACTTGACACTTACTAGCTGTGTGACCCTGGGCAAGTCACTTAACCCTCATTGCCCTGCAAAAAACCCCAAAACAAATCACCTGATTGCCTAGACCTGCTGCCATCATATCTCTATGCTGTGTTCTATCCAATTGATACTGTCCACTGCTGAGGCTGTCTAATTCTATCTGCCTGGAACATGGTTGTAGACTGGCCTGGTGCCTGACCCTTTTGTTCAATGCTAGGACTTTCTGATCTTGCTTCCTCTACCCCAGGGCCAACATTTAGTCTCTAGATACTGTTGGTCTCTATTCTCATGATCTGGTCACTGTTCACTGGTCCCATTATGAAACCTGAATAATAAAAACAACTATTTCATAAGATTTTTTAAAAAATTGTTTTCTTGGCTTTTCAGTAAAGTGGCTGGGTTTTATTTTCCTGTTAGTTAAATAAGGAACAGGGACTGGACCTGTGATCTTGTTAGTATAAGGAGTTCCTTCTACGTTAGTATAATGTAGTACAATACAGGTTAGCAGCTTCTCAGCAATTTATAGCTATAGATAATTGCCTAGATGATCATCTGGGTACCCATCTAGACCCTTAGGACTTAGAACCTCAGTTTATATAGATAGGACATAGCAGAGCCAGACTTTAAACCAAAGCCATTGGATCTTCGATCCTAGATTGAGAGATAGAAGGGATGCTTATCTCGCCTGAGGCTCAGATGGGTCGCTTTGGTATTCTTTAGCTAATTGTTTACTAAATATTTTCAATGGGGAAGTTTATATAACAAAGTGATTTTGTATTTGACTATAGGACTTCTCACTTGTAACTTTGTAGATTATAAATATGTATATATATATACATACATATGTAAACACACATATACACACACTATGTATATATATATACAAAGAGAGAATAAAGGGTTAAATTTATATCTATTTTATATATAATAGATCCTATATATGTATATAATACATATATTCTTTTCTTTCTCCATGTATACATACATATATGTATACATATATACATATACATACATATATATGCATATATGAATACACACATCTATCTATCTACCTACCTAGCTACTTACCTATCTATATCATACTGATGTAGGAGGCAAAAAAGGGGTTAACAGAAAAATCTAAGATCCAAGCTCCAATTTAGATCTAAGCTCCAAGAGGGGCTATAACTTACAGGCTACCAGTTCTGAAAGGGATTCAGACCCTAGTTAATGGATAACTTAAGACTTGAGTCTTCATTAATACAAGTCAAGACCTAGGTTCTCGATACCCCCACATTAGTCAGCACCCGTAACAAGAACAAACAGAGGCAGGACATAGAGACCTTAACTATAACAATGTTACACTAACAGGGTATAGAAATTCTACTGATAAATGAAGATATTTTGAAATTAAACATGAGAATCGAAAAGTGACATGCATAGAAAAGGCCAAATTTGTCCCCAAATTCACCTTATGGTGTGTAAACCCCCAAAACACACCTCCATGGAAAAAGGTACCCACTTCAGGGGTTGACTTAGAACCCCAGGAACTCCAAATTAGGATAAGCCCTTCCCTCTACCTCTCAAAGGTGGGATTATTATAATGAGACTGATAATCAATTTATCCATACTATAAATTTATCTGTCTTTCCTTTCACTATTCAAGAGATACTTCCTTGATGCTCTCCCTGTGGTCACTCACAGTATTGCAATAAAACTTGGGAAACTGAGTCACTGAGTCTTGTAATTCTCTTGGGATGACTTGCGATCAATTTGACCCTAAACCTATCCCATATCAATACCACACAACTGCCCATCCTGGTCATTTCCTTCCCATTTGCCTTATCGTTATATATGCCCCTCTTCCACCTGATTTTCATTTCTTTCTCTGGGAACAAAAATCAATAGTACTACAGATTCTTTCTAGAATGGGCTCTTTTTAGATCATTCCAATTGACTTTATTATGGCGCTGATCCTCATTTCTGTAGTTCCCTAACGCAAAACACTTTTCCCTGGCCATCTTTCTCTTCTATGTGTTGTCTCCCCCTACTCAAATATAAGGTCCTTTAAGGAATAGAGTGTCTTATTTTATATTTGTAACCCTAGTGATCAGTATAGTGCTTGGCAAATATAAATAATTAATAAATGCTTTTCATAGGAGCTTAGAAAACCACATATTAACATTACCCATGTTCTATTGTATTTTGTTTCTTTTTTAAAATTTAAAAATATTTTTTATTTTTATTTTTTTGCGGGGCAATGAGGGTTAAGTGACTTGTCCAGGGTCACACAGCTAGTCTGTGTCAAGTATCTGAATCTGGATTTGAACTCAGGTCCTCCTGAATCCCTGGGCCAGTGCTTTATCCACTGTACCACCTAGCTTCCCCCTATTCTGTTTCTTTTTAAAAAGAATATTTCCCAATTACATTTTAATGTGGTCAGGAAGCATTTGAAGTGTTTCAGGTTGTAATGTGAATTGTAATTTTTCTAAGTTGCTATGCGGCTATAGGGATCTTATAGATCATTTAGTGGCCCTGCTTCTATTGAAGTTTAATGCTACTGAGAGATAAGATGATTGTCCAGGATATAATGGAAGAAAAACTTTAAACTAGGTCCTGTTGATTGTGAGCGCTATCCCTCATGCCATGCCACCCTCTTATCAAGTGATTAGTAAGATTAAAAAACCAGGAATTATAATTCTATTTAAATAATTAAAATATTATTAAAGGATTATTCGATCAAGATCTAGAATGAACCTTAAGGATCATTTAGTCAGTCTAACTCCTTCATTTTACAAATGAGGAAAGAAAGGCCCAGAGAGGGAAAGAGAATTGATTAAATAGAGAATAAGGGATCAGATGACATAACTACAGTGGATAGAGCACTGGGCCTGGAATCAGGACCACTTATCTTCCCTGAGTTCAAATCTGGCCTCAGACACTTACTTTCTGTGTGACCCTGGCTAAATCACTTAATCCTATTTGCCTCAGTTTCCTCATCTGTAAAAGGAGATGAAGAAGAAAATGGCAAACTATTCCAACATCCTTTGCCAAGAAACCCACAAATGGGGTCACAAAAGAGTCTGGAATGACTGGATAATGGTAACACAGCTTGAAATTTTTCTAGCTTGGTATTGGAGCTGGCTAATTCTGTTCTCTGTTGGCACAGCCTTGAAGAACATAGGGTCTTTTATGCCAGACAAATACCAGAGGGAAACTTAGCAGTCTCACTTCCATACTTATAGGAGCCGTGAGTTTCTCAGCTAGCAAATCACTCCACCAAATACAGGTCTTCCCCCTCCTAGTATTGAATAGGTAAGTCCTCAGAAATTTTCTGGGTGTATAGATGCTAAGGAACTTGACCTAGTGTCATACAGAAGAGCAATGTTGTAGGTGAGGTTTGAAACCCAATTCTCTCTCTGACTCTAAGCCCAGAACTCCATCCCCCTTCTCACGCTGTCTCTACAGTTAACTACACAGAGTGTTAAATAGCATGTTCTGTCACCAAGAGAGGCTGAGTGCATCTTGTTCACTATATACAAAGAGCACATAATGCAGGTGTGAGCGGTGTCCACTAACACCCATGGCATAATGGGTTTTACTGCATTCATTATTCCTTAATGATGGTAATTCCCTTTCCAAGGTAATGGTTACCAGCTATCAAGCAAATATGTAGCCTAGAGTACATAGCTCTTTGAAGATACCAAAGGATGGGCTTCCAAATGCAGTTCCTTTTTTTCAGTCAGAGATTTTTCCCCCTTTCATGTTGTCTGTTTTCCCATCCCTTTGGCAGTAAGTAATTGGGGGACTTAATTGAGTTCAGTTGGCTTTGTGTAATTGAAAGAATGGGCCGTTTTTCCTAATAGTGTTGTAACTTCTTCCATTTCGTCTTGATTCCAAGGTAGCTATTATAGCCACATTTTCTAAAGTTGTTTCCTATCTTCACCTAATCACTTCTCACACTCCCTTATATTGGTTGTGAGAGCTTTTATGATGGTATTTTGATGGCCTTGTTTAACTTTATTAGTGGGCCATTTGTCAGCTTAGGGAAATGGAAAATTTAAGGCAGAGATTTTTCTTATCCTTTTTTTCACTTTTTTTTATTTGGTATGCTGATGTACTAGAGGGAATAGGCTCTGATTAGAGAGTTTCAGACCTAAACCTATAATCTACTGGAAGATAGAATGGTATGGAAATGAGTGATGAATTATGGGACCAGAGTTTGAGGTTGAGTTATGTATTTGCTGTTACTCTATTTGGGAGACCTGGAAAAATCAATTCACTGATCTGGGTGTCCATGTAGGCTCACAGCACTTAAAACCTCAGTTTATGTAGGAAGTAAATAGCCAAACCAGGATTTAAACTAAAGCCATCAGATCATGGAATCCTAGATTGAGAGCTGGAAGGAATGTTAAAAGGCATCTCCTCCAACCTTTTTATTTTATAGATGATGGCCTGAGGCTCAGATGGGTTAAGTGAATTGCTCAAAGTCATTTTGGTATTCTTTATATAATTGTTTTCTAAATATTTCAATGGGGAGGTTTTTATATCAAATTAAGTTTGTGTTTGACTATAGGACTTCTCACTTATAACTTTGTAGATTTCATATCTATATCTATATCATCTATCAATCTATCAACCTATCTGTCTGTCTGTCTGTCTATCTGTCTATCTATCTATCTATCTATCTATCTATCTATCTATCTATCTATCTATCTATCTATCTATCTATCTATCTATCTATTTATCTATCTGAGGGAGGGAGAAGGGAGGGAAAATAAAGATTTGTTGTTGTTCAGTATTGTCCAACTCTTTGTGACTCCATTTGGGGTTTCTTGGCAAAGATACTGGAATGGTTTGCCATTCCTTCTCTAGCTCATTTTACAGATAAGAAATTGAGGAAAAAAGGCTTAAGTGATTCTCCCAGGGTCACACAGCTCTTAAGTGTCTGAGGACAGATTTGAACTCAGGAAGATGTTTCAAACTCTAGACCCAGCACTCCATTCACTGTGCCACCTGGCTGTCTTAATAAAAGATGGGTGGATGGATGGATAGATAAGGATATGTATTTGTATATGTATATATACACACATCCATATATATGTATATATACACACTCTAGTGATAAAATAGGCATATATAACACATATATGTATGTATAGACATGTGTATATATGCATGTATACATATACATCTCACATAGCACACAACTGTCCACCCCAGTCACTTCCTTGCCATATGACCTATCACTCTATATGCCCCATCTCCTACTTTCTTTCCATTTTTTTCTCCAGGAAAAATAATCGACTCAATAGTATCATGGATTCTAGAAAGAACATTCCAATTGACTTCATTATGCCTCTGCTCCCCAAATTTGTGATATTCTAAACCAAGACACTCTTCCCTGGCCACCTTTTCTTTCTATGTGTTATCTCCCCCTCCTCTAATATAAGCTTCTTGAAGCTGCAAATTGTCTTATTTTATGTTTGTAACCCTAGTGATCAGTATAGTACTTGGCACATATAAATACTTAATAAATTAATTTTATACATACATGTGTACACATAAATCTATGTGTATGCATACATGAACATATATATATATATATATATATATATATATATATATATATATATATACATATTCTCTGGCTATAATTCAGCAAAGCAACTGGCTTAAATGTTGAGGCCATCAATGAATCCCAACTCTTACATTCAAAGTGTTGCCCAGGTGACCTGTATGAAGTAAGACTTCCATTAAGTTCAGGCATTGTGGCCAAACTCTCCACTAACAGAGACGTGTGTCTGCAGTTAGACATATACCTACTTTGCTGCTTTGTAAGACATTCTATTTAGGTGGAGATATGAGATTTAATCACTATGGGGAAAAGTTGAGTTGATTTTTTTTTCTTTAGAATGTTCCTTTCACTCATCTGTTTTACCCTACTTACAAGACCATCATCACATTTCAAGCACCTCATCATTTCTCACCTGGATTTTTGCAATAGTCTCCTGAAGGCATCCTCCACTCTCTAATCCATTTTCCACATAGCTGTTGAATTGATATTCCTAAATCACAGGTCTCCCTTTATTACCAGTCTTCTCAAGAAGTCTCTGTTCAACATTGAAGGCCCTTTGTGATATGGTCCCTAACTACCTTTCCAGAATTTCAGATTATTCCTGCCTCTCCTACTCTTATCTTCCAGGCAAACTGGCTTCCTTGCTTCCCGCCCCCTCCCCCCCCCCCCAGGATTTCCTATCAATTATCCTTGGTTTTGCAAAGGCTGTCTCCCATGCCTGAAATGCACTCCTGCTTCTATCTCCCTCCTTGAAATTCAGAGCACCCATCAAAGTTAACTTCATGTGCTATTTCTCATTTGAGGACATGGGGTGATTATGATTAACTCCCCACCTCCCCCCATGCTGAAATTAATGTGCATTTCATAGTTAAGAGCTTTAGAACTGTAAGGTACCTTACGGGAAATCTGGTTTACTCCTTTAATTTTACAGATGAAGAAACCCTAGACCAAAAAGTTTTTAGTGGTTTCTCTAGAGTCTGATAGGTAGTGTTACAATCTGGTTTTAAGTCTGAACCAATGGCTGATGTCCTCTTGCACCATGCTTCATATATTTGGTACTTACTTATATCAGTACATATTTAACCCCACCAGTAGAAAGGAAGCTCTGTGAGGGCAGGGACTGCTTCATTTTTGTTTTTTGTAACCCCAGCACCTACCTCAGCTACTTCACACAAAACAGTCACTTAATAAATGCTCGTTAGAATTAATTAAATTTGAAATAATTATATTTTGGGGAGAGGAAGGGAAGAAAAAAGAAATATTTTTATATTTCTTCTAAGAAATATAAGAAGAGAAAGATTCTTCTCATGAGCTGTCAATTGTCAATCTTTCTGCCTTTCCCAGCTCATGTAAAAATAGAAAGTCATCATCGTGTACAATTCAGAGAGCTCTTTTAAATGTACTAACTAGAAAAAAAAAAGACCGAAAGCCCCCAGGTATTTTACATTTACTTAAAGCTGCCACTTGAGCTTTTAAAAAATACTTCAAAGGATTTAATTTTTTAAAGGACATTTGTAAACCATTACATAACTATTTCTCTTTGGAAGAGATTTGAATAAGTACCAAATAACTGTGACAATACACTTTTTGGGTTGGTTAAGAAAATGATTTCTTTATGTTTTCCGACAGAAATGTGTGAATTTTAAATATAAGCTGAACAGAAAGATTAGGCCATGTTTGTAGTGAACAGTTTGATTGGATGTTGACTGAAAGCTATTTGGCCAGCCTGTTCCACATAGGCGTAGGAGTGTTAAAGCTCTCATGTTATTGGTCTTACCACTTAGTGTCATCTTAATGATCTCTCCTGAATTGAATGACTCATTTTAGTAGCTTTTATTCTAACCACATACCTATTTGTTTTAAAGCTTGATTGGCTAGCAGCACAAGGTTTATTATAAGATATTTCTTTTGCTTTATCATCTTAAAATATGATTTCAGGGCTCAGGGTATCCTGCTCAAGTTTTCTCAATATTAAATAGAAGAAAAGAAAGACTCTGATTGATTGAAGTGAATTTTTTTTTGTAGGGCAATGAAGGTTAAGTGACTTGCCCAGGATCACACAGCTAGTCAAGTGTCTGAGGTCAGATTTGAATATAGGTCCTACTGAATCCAGGGCCAGTGATTATCCACTGTACCACCTAGCTGCCCCCTTGAAACTGCGTTGTTATTTAAATGAACCTATGTCCATTGACATGTTGGACTGGGATCCTGAACCAGGATCTGGCAGAACCTGGGTTAAAATTCTACCTCAAATGTTACTTGTTGTGTGACACCAGACAACTCACTTAACCTCTGCTTCTGTTTTCTTGTCTGTGAGATGGAGGAGAGCATAGAATCAGTGTCCTCTAAGATTCCTTCTAGTTCCAATTAGATGGCCCTAAAAGGTGGGCACCCTCTCCATCAATGTAGCTGGAAATCTATCTATGTCTTTCATTATATGCACAGTCCTAGAAGCAAGTATACTTGACCAGAGCATCAATGAATCAATCTGGGAATAGAGGTTACCATTTTCTATAATCCAGGGACTGTTTCTTCCTTCAATTATACAGCATTAGGAAGTGAACTTGGTGGGATGAATGCTTTGTAGTAATTGCTTTAAGTAAGAATCTATTCTCCCCAGGGATGGGGTTGGTTATAGGGTAAAGAGTCACCTGGGTTCTGGGAGTGGGAGCATGAGGAGGGCCTGTAATGTCTGTTCTTGCTTTATCTTCCTAGTAACCACCCCTTTGTAAAAGCTACTGATTTGAATTGGTTTTAATTATAAAATTATAAGGACCTAAATGACTTTTGCTCCATAAAGTAAGCGACTCAAAATAATAATTCATACTATACCATCGATATTATTAAAAATGAACCATTTGAATACTTCTATAAAGGATAAAGAATGAAATAAGTAAAACACTTTATATAAGGGAACATTTTATATAAGAAGAATAATACCGTGAAGACAAAACTTTGAAAGCTGTAAATTAGTACCATCACTATTCATGATTGGTGAGGACCAGTGATTAAACATGCTCTCCATGACAGAGAGAAGATGGATTTAACATTCAGAATGATACATAGTTTTTTGTAAAATGATTAAAGGAATTTATTTTGGCTTGACATATATATTATATATTATATACATATATCTATATAACATATAGGAGATACTACCTATATATATATATATATATATATATACTATTATATATATTTGTTACAAGAGATTTGTTTTTCCTCTCTGTTCTTCTTTCCTTCTTTCCTTCCTTCCTCTGTCTCATGTTCCTCCTCCCTTTTTCCCTGATCTCCCTCCCTCTCCTCCACCTAATGAGGTTGTGCATGTGGAGGACAAGAACAGTTTCAGGGGGCAGCTAGGTGGCTCAGTGGATAAAGCACTGGCCCTGGTTTCAGGAGGACATGAGTTCAAATCTGGCCTCAGACACTTGACACTTACTAGCTGTGTTATCCTGGGCAAGTCACTTAACCCTCATTGCCCCACCAAAAAAATCCAAAACCAAACCAGCCAAACCTAAAACAGTTTAGTTCAGGAACACTTCAGTATTACTGACCAAGTCCTTTAACCTGTTCAGCCAGAGTACCCAACTGCAGTGACTGAATGAGATTTCATATACTGATGGACTCATCAATTAAGATGCCCATCCAACTGCACATTCCATTGTTCTAACCCACTGCTTCTCCTTTTATGGTGAAACATTAAAAATAGATAAATGACAACATATTATTTAGGATGAGATCATTTATATATATATATATATTTTTTTTTTTTAGCCGACATTAAATTTAATCTTGCCTAGGGGATTGATACCTTTAGTCTGTATACTCATCTTGCCAATATCCTTGTCTCCTTAGAATGTAGGCTCCTTGAAAGAAAAGAATGTTGTTTTTAATCTTGATATTCATAATATCTAGCACAGCTTTGAACATAATAATCATTAAATGAATGTTTGTTTGAACTGAATGTCTATTATCATGCTTCCTGTGGTGATAGTTAAAAAATATAGTCTAAAAATGAATATGTTGGGGCGGCTAGATAGCACAGTGGATAAAGCACGCGGCCCTGGATTCAGGAGTACCTGAGTTCAAATCCGGCCTCGGACACTTGACACTTATCTAGCTGTGTGACCCTGGGCAAGTCACTTAACCCCCATTGCCCTGCAAAAAACAAAAACAAAAACAAAAAAAAATGAATATGTTAAATTATAATCTAATACATTTTTTTTGTGGTGAGGCAATTGGGGTTAAGTGACTTGCCCAGGGTCACACAGCTTAATAAGTATTAAGTGTCTGAGGCCAGATTTGAACTTATGTCCTCCTGAATCCAGGCTGATTCTCTATGCACTGTGCCACCTAGCTGCCCACTATCTAATACTTAAAACTTTAGTAGCAAACAGAAGAAATGGCCCTTCATTTTATAGAAATACATTTCTCTTCTATCCTTGGAACTTTAATTTACTGCAGCAGGAAGTTAAACTTTCCTGATAAGACAATGTTCAAAAATTAAGTAGAAATTCCTTAGAGAACCCCCAAACTTCCTTATAACCCTGTGTCAAAGAATTATATATTTTCATGGGGAATGAGAAGCTAGGCTGTAGTAACATCATTTATCAATAATCATATCACTTTGTTTTATTTCCTTTTTTGGTCCAAGAAGATCTTTATTTTGTTTGCTTTTCTTTTATTTGTTGAGTCATGTATTATTTTTTAAGACAATTGTTTTGACAGTCAAAATAAACCATATTTGCTTTTGCCAATTTCTCATTTTACCTTTGTGATTCCAACATGTTAAAATGGATGGGGGGGGGGCAGCTAGGTGGCGCAGTGGATAGAGCACCAGCCCTGGAGTCAGGAGTACTTGAGTTCAAATCCGGCCTCAGACACTTAACACTTACTAGCTGTGTGACCCTGGGCAAGTCACTTAACCCCAATTGCCTCACTAAAAAAAAAAAAAAAAAGGATGGGACAGGAGTATGGTTGTTAAATTTATACTGTAAACATTTCCACTTTGGAGGGAAAAAAAAACCAGAGCTTTGTTTGGTTGGTTTCTAGACATAAGAAAGTAATAGAGAAAATATTGATAATGCATATTAAACTTAAGAGCCTCTCATGGACACATTTTTTTTTTCCTACTTAGGACCTGAATGTTTAAACATTTACTTTACCACCACTAGTGGATAAATTCTCCCCATTTAGTATTGAGAGCTAGTAATTAGCTAGGTGGTCAGTATGTAGAGTACTGGGCTTGGAGTTAGGAAGACATTTTCCTGAGTTAAAATATGGCCTCAGACATTTACTAGTTGTGTGACCCTGGGCAAGTCACTTAACTGTCTCAGTTTTCTCATCTGTAAAATAAGCTGGAGAAGGAAATGACAAACCACTTCATTATCTTTATCAAGAAACCCAATTAGCATAATAAAGAGTCAGATGAGAATGACTGAACAACAAAATTCCATGAACTTAATTAACTATGACTTGTCTCTAGTCTAGAATAACTACAATGTTTTGAATAAGTTGAGCTTTCGTTTTTTATTATGAAAATGTTCACATCAGTAGTTTAGGGTAAAAAAGTTATGCAAAGGGGTTTGTAAAATAACATGATAGCATATGAGAGTAAGATAGGAATTTAGACATTCTAGTCCATGCATTCTTTAACCATTTTTGCTTGCCATCGACCCTCTGGCAGTCTAGTAAAGCCTATGGACCCTTTCTCAACATAATCCTTTTAAATAAAAATAAATTTAACCATGGAGGATTTACAAAGAAAGACCAATATATTGAAAATATATTATCAAATTATTTAAATTTTCAAGGTTACAGACTCCCTGAAATCTATGCATAAGCCGGTTTGTGATTCATGGACCCCCAAGTTTCAGAACTTCTGATTTGTTTCAAAACAACCTCATTAAACCAACAGGGAATGTAAAATACTCAGAGTGAAGTAACTTCCCTAAAAGTTCCCTAAAATTTTCCTAGCTCATAAACTGAACTCATGTTCACCAAATCCGATGAACTCTACCATATTGTTTCTGACAAAATCATAGAACTTTAGAATTGGTAAGAATATGAGAAATCATCGAGTGGCAACACTCTTATTCTATAGATGAAGAAACCAAGGACCATGAAAGAGTTAATTGATTTGACAAAGATCATGTAGCAAGCGAGTGGCACTCACTGGAATAGAATTCAAGTGCTCTTTGAATACTGAAGTGGTATATCAATATGAGCTATATTGATGACATATCATTATCTATGTTCCGTGTTGTTCCTATGGTTTGCTCTGGACTTCTAATTGTTATTTTTTCCAATTTTTAAAATTCAAACAATGTAGTGACATTTTTTGCCTATATTTTTAAACCACCAATGCTCTCCAGATTGAGTGATGGCAAGAGGCAAAGAATCAAACAATAAACAAACATTTAATATTTTCACTTACTATGTGCCAGGAATTATATACAAAAATTAAACACAACAGTTTCTGCCCCTCACATTTAGTAGTCAGACAACTGGCAAATATGTTTATCTAAATATAATAAAAAATACATACGAAGAAGATATAAGCTAACACTAGTGTGTGGAGGGGGAGAGATGTGAAGAATCATCTAAATGGAAATGGGAAAGTATCAGATGGTTAGAGAGAAGGCTGCATCACATCTCAAAATTTCATGGAGAAGTGGCACAACTAGTGTCATCAAAGGAATATGTAATCCTCTCCCCAATAAGTAAACAAATAAGATAAGGCTTTCATCAAGTAATGGGAGTAAGGGAAACCAATGAAGGAGCATAGTGTTCCTTTGGTATATCTATGATATGTAGATAATATAGAAAAAAGGTCCCTCACATATTAACTGGAGTCCCTGTGGTAATTTTTTTCAAAAAACATGTAAAGAATTGCAATGGATAGGCAGGCATGGAGGGATGTGTTGGAGGGAACACTGGCAGTGATGATAACAAAGGATTTATTGCATTGCTGTGCTCTATTCTAGCTTCTCTGGTAAACACATACCTGACATTTATATGATGCTTTTAGTTTACAAGGAGCTTCATGCATATTATCTCACCTCAACCTCAGAAAACCTTTTGACTTAGATACTGAAGGTAATATTATGCTAATTTTTTTTTTAGGTAAGGAAAACTGAGGCTCACTGAGGTAATAGGACTTGTCCTATGGTCACACAGTTGTTAAATGTCCGAGAAGGGTTGAATCAGGTCTTCCTGACTCTAAATCTAAAGCCCTAGGCACTATACCATGGTAAGCTTTAGTTTCTCTGAAAAGTCAGGTATTTTTATTGCCACATTTGAAGGGCGATGAGTGACCATTTGGACAGTATCTGTATGAGGTTACTAAGTGACCATTTTCTAATTCATTGGATTTTAATGCCTTCATATTCAGGCACATTTTTCAGTGAGAAAAGTGAGATGCATAAAGCACAAGGATCTTGCCCAGCATTATAATGTAGGAAAGTGTAAGATTGACAAATCAAACCCAAGCCACGTAATACCAAATCTGGGGTTAGTACTGCCCTGCCTCAGAATTGATTAGATGCTCATGTATGTACACTGATTCCTAAGAAATACATAAACTGGGTGGTACCTTGTCCATACATGTATGCATACATGCATATGTACATACTTATGTACAATTATTACACCCTAATAGCTAATTATATTATTAGTATTAATTTTATAGATTACCTATTTACAATTTGTTGTTTCCCTCATTAGAATGTAAACTTCTTGAGGGCAGGGATATATTCATTTGTGTCTTTGCACCACTGGTGCCTATTATCACCTGTCTGGTACATAGAGTACTTCATAAAGGCTCATTTGATTAGTGGTCAAGAAGAATTTAAATAGATTTGGAACCATGTCAATATTATATCTGGTAGATAATGATATTCATATGATATTAAAAACTAGTTGTAACTTACTCAAGAAATAGAAAAGTCTTAATGCTTAAGTAGCAGATCATCAGTGATAAACTTGGAAAGATTACATTTAAAGGTGGAAACCAGTATGGAAGAAAGCTCTGATGATCTTGATGGATTTTATAGCTTGGCTGGCTGACTTTCCACAGACCACTGGACATAATCAAGACTTTAACAGCTGATTGACAGTTCTGAATTAATGCAGACTGGATAGGAATATCAGAGGGGCTTTATGAATATGGTTAAAGATGAATGAACTAATTTTTCTTGGATTATAAGCCACTAAACTGACATTTTTGGTGGGGGAGAGGAGTGGAGGGAATTAGCCTTTATGTTCACTGTGAACCTTTTTCTAAGAGCATTATTTTTATCCTGAATCCATTAAAAATAACTCATCTAATTAAATATTCCTCCAAAGTATTGACTGGATCTAAAGAAATGTCTTAGAGCTGAGATCCTGAGATCAGCCATTTCTAGTCTTGATTAAAATCAATGAGTTTGGAATTTCAAGTCAAACTAAAGCTTCACGTCCCCTTTATATCCTTTTTTTTTTTTTGAGGACCAGCTAAATTTTCTTTGTATAACAAAAAGGCTTAGGGAAGCTTCTTTATCACAAAGGCTTAGTAGGCTGCTAAGTTTAAAAATAGCCTTTAGCAGAGTACCAAGGTATACAGCTGTTCACAGCATGCCAGCAGGAGAGGCCCAGGGCAAGGTCACAGTTCTGCATTTTGACCACATTTTTTGGATCATTGCCTCTTTTCCTGTACCCATTCTCATGTTTACCAAGTGCAGAAATCATGTCTTTTATTTCTCCTTCACATTCTCCCTTGGATTCAGATCATGGTCCTTCTACTTGCTAGTGTCCCTGGGCAAATCACTTCACCTTTCTTGTCTTCCATTTTTACATCTAAAAAAATAAGAAGGGGCCAGCTAGATGGTGCAGTGGATAGAGCATCAGGCCTGGATTGAGGAGGACCTGAGTTCAAATCTGGACTCAGACACTTAACACTTAATAGCTGTGTGACCTTTGGCAAGTTACTTAACCCCAATTGCCTTACCAAAATAAAATAAAATAAAATAAATAAGAAGGTTTGGCTATTTTCTCTTTAGACCCTCTTGGTTTAAAATCATGGTCCTCTGATCCTTAACAATATGCTCTGGAAATAGGAGGTGTGGGTTTTAATATAATTTCAGTTTATTTAGTTAGTATTGGAAGAAGGTGGGGGAGAATATTTTCCCCCTGAGATTTTGGTCCTAGAAGTTTGGGCAAAAGGATAGAAAGAAGATAGAGTCCATATCTCTGGGGTATTTCATAGAATGAAGAATTCCTATTTTACTTGTGTTTTATATGGAGTCAGAAATTTGGGGTTGTAATCCTGGCTCTACTTCTTATTACTTCTGTTTCCTAAATGAGTCATTTCAATTCAAATAGCTATAGTTTTTGCATCTGTTGAATGGGCATTAGCATAGTAGCATTCGGCTACCTCTACAATCTGTTGCAAGAATTCTATGATAGTGTTTTGTAACTATAAAGCTCTATAAGTCTATTATAGTGTATTATAAATGTATTATTATTAGTATTACCTAAATGTTAATCTGAAAATTGCTATTAATTCCACAATTTGGGATAAAATTTTCTGTACAAAATATGATTGACTTTCTAACATAAAGGCTATTAGATTTCAGAGGAAGCCAATTTTGTGTCAAACTCAATTGTAGTGAGTATTTCTTTGTAAAAATATTGATTTTTTCCATGAAATAATTAAGCCTACTTTGAACAGGTTTAAAATCCATACCAAATCAACCTCATAGCCAAATGAGCAAAATAATGCGTGACATCTAGATTGTATTTTTCACATATTCTCTATTTGATTTAATTCTCACACTAATCTTGTGGGTATGTACTATTGATGAAATTTTCCCCATTTTACAAATGAAGAAACTGAGGAGTGAAAAGAAATACTCACTATCAATGACATGGTAACAGTCAAATTTCAAGACAAATGCCTCCGTTGCTCTTTTCACTCCATCACTTACTATACTATATAGGTCTTTGATTCTTATAGGTTATAGTGATTACTAGAAGAATAATCCCTTGACAGTGAGGAGTTAGTGGTGGCTGGCTCAGTTAATTGCTCTAATAACCTGTCATATATGTACATATTGAAACAGCAATCTTTAGGGGAGAAAAAACTCAGAGTAAAAGAAAGGATGGCAACAGAATAACAGTTCTCTACACTCATAGGAAATCTCAGGGTAACTTACTAATGGATGTGTACTGGGAAGAATTCTTCTCAAGCAACCATTTGCTATGGGGAAGAGTTTGCTGATCGATTCCAGACTCCATATTTTCTCAGCATAATTTTGTAAACTGGTAAAGCCCTATTTCTCTTTTTCATGATACACAAAACCTTCCTGAAAACCTCTCTGGCAGTGAGCATGGCGAGGACCAAGGCTGGTGTAAATCTTTCACATTGAAGTATTTTAGCAAACCTTAATGCTGCAGCTATTATGGGATAAAATACATCTAGGGATAAAATATCTCTGGAGCACAACAGCCCTGATAACTCTGCCCTTTCCTTTGATTTTAGCAATATAGGATGGTGAATTTCTCCAAGGCAAAGGCCTTTCCTCTACTTCATGGTGGTATAAGTATACATATGTCCATGTATTTACATATACATGTACTGTCTTGCTTGTCTATCCATTCATCAGTCCATCCATCCATCTATCCATCCATCCATTATCTATGTGTCTATGTGTCTATGTATCTATGTATCTATGTATCATCTATCTATCTGATATCACCCTCTTGATATCATTGGTCCTCTTCAAGAAAGAAGGATGAACAATATCTATCTATAATTATAATCTCTATCTCTATCCATCTCTCTCTCATCTCTTTCCTATCATCAAGGTACCTTTTTTTGTCTGTTGTAGACAATTCCCCACTAAAACTCTTTGAAAAGTATATGTATGTGAATGTATAGAGACAAAAAATTTATGTAGATATCCATTTATATATTCCTTTCAAAGAGATGTCTATGTCTTTATTGATCTAGCTATGCATATAGTTATCAGCTCATTTGCTATTCAGTCACATAATTAATAAGTTTTTACTTTAAAGGACAATAGTAATTTATTCATGTTTTTCAGTATTTGCATTTCTGTTCACCTTTACAGACAAATTGCTCCATATAGCAAGCACAAGACATGCACATAGGTGAAAAAAATGCAATACATGGTATAGTTAGAAGATGTATTTACCAAATATCTCTACTTCCTGGGCCATGGCTAACTAGGTTATTACAAAAAGTCACCAGATTATTGTCAGTCAGTCAATAAACATTTCTTAAGGGCCTACTATATGCCCTGTACTTTGCTATGTTCTGGGGACACAAAGAAAGTCAAAAGATAACTCTCATTCTCAGGACACTCTCAGTTTAGCGGAGAGGCAGCTTGTTAACATCTATGTACAAATCATAGGTTGGATAAATTGGAGATGATCAAGATTGGGAAAGAACTAACATGGGGGGAGGTTAGAAAAGGCTTCTTGTGCAAAGCTGGATTTTTGTTGGGACCTTGAAGGAACACAGGGAAGTTAGAAAGTGGAGATGATTAAGGAAAGAACACCAGCCATTGCCTTACTCATTCACTTTTGACCTTTACCATGCTGCGGCTAATGCATAAAGCAATTCTTCTCCACTGCCCTCTGTGTTACTACCTCCTTCTTTTACTTTATCAACCTTAGCCAAAGACCAAGCTCTAGAAAGGATCTGAATGACAGTCCTACAATCCAGAAACCAACCTGAAAGATTCATTGCCATATTTCTTACAAAGCGATTAATTTTAGAACCACAGTGGCTCGCAAAGACTGTCTTCTAAGATGTAAATGGAGAGTATCTGTTTTTGGAGGGAGCAGACCTCATCAAAAAAATATCTCACATTCTTGAAGTATATGGTGGCAGACGGAACCTAGGTGGTGCAATAGAAAGAGCAACAGTCCTGGAGTCAGGAACACCTGAATTCAAATCTGAATTTAGATACTTACTAGCTGTGTGACCCCAGGCAAGTCACTTAGCCTTTAGGTGCCTCAGTTTCTTTATCTGTTAAATAGGGATAATAATAACATCTACTTACCAGGGTTGTTGTGTGGATCAAATGAAATAATAGTAAAACACATAGCATGCACACTGTGTGACATATAGTAAGAACTATAGAAATGTTAGCCACGATGATGATGTATTGAAATACACATGTATATATGCATGCATCTATATTATATGTAGGGAGAAAGAGAGAGGGGGAGTTAAAGGTTAAAATGACAATAAATCTTTGGCATACCCTGCATGTAGTATGTGTGAATATGTGTATACATGTATATTGACAAATGTATGTATACACATACATGCATTTTATTCTAACTTCAAAATATCTATGTTTTAATTAGTTTGGGTACATCCGTCTACCAATGCAGCAGCCATCCTTAATTCCATAAGAGATAGTTTCATGAATTGCTGTAGCACTAGGCAGAAGAGACCAAGATTTGAGAATTCAGGACCATTACATTACACGCCATTGGAGAAGGTTTCATTTTTCATTAACATACATCTTTAATGTCATATCAAGTACTATGTATTTGGCCCCCATATACATATATGCATCCAACATGGCTCCTAGTACAGGGGTGGACTCAACAAATGCTTATTGTTTGAAAGAATGAATGAATGAGTGAGGGAGAGAGGAAATAAATGAATGAATGAATGAATGAGTGAATGAATAAATACACTGTCTTTTCTTTCTGGAGTGGGCTTCTGTGGAGTCCCCAAGTATGATTTAAAATAAGGTGGCTCAGTGAAGGCTTTCCATGTCCATTTTTGTATTTTTCATTTGACAATTGTACATTTAAATTAATATGAGAACAGAAAGCTAACCATGAGATCAAGTAGGTTTCTTTAGGTAGTTTCACTATCGGCATTCACGGCTTCTATTTCATCATCTATCAAATGAGGTATCTTTTCCAGCACTTTAATAGTCTATTATTCTATGGTCCTGCATTGGTGTTGGTGTGACGATTTTGTGTTGTGGCTACTACTTTAAAAGTATTCAGCTTTCTGGAATTGCTATCATCCATAATCCCTGCTTCAAGTATGAGAAGTGTAGAAATTCAATCCATTGGTGGTATGAGTCTCAAACACCCAGTACGGTGATATTTGCTAAATGTTTAATTAATTAGATGATAATGATGATATTCAGAGAGGGTAGAATGTTGGTGGTGGGACTGGACTTCCACTGGCATCTAAACATCTTTCTTCTGAAATAAAAAAGGAAAAACCTTCTTCTAGTTTCAAAGTAAACTGCTGATACATGGAAAATTATTCTCCTGTTTGGCTTTGTTAAATCCTTCCATTCAAGTCCTTACAGCAAGGCTTGGACTGGCTTCCTTGCAAGGGGATCTATGTCACCAAGCACTCTGGGAGTTGTATTCTTACTCATGGGGGAAGAGAGGAGGCCAACATGAGAGCAGAACCACAAGGTAGAATTTTCTATTCAAGTAGCAGCAAAAAGGAAAGCAGTGGAAAGAGAACACTCAAAGAGAAAGGCTGATCAGACACTTGGAGGGGCAGTGAAATCCTCACAGAAGCTGTAGCAGCATTGCTACCCATGCCTCATCCTGGAGACTGAGGAGGCAAAAAGTAAAGTGGGAGGCCTAATATTAAGTGTTGTTGCTGTTGTTGACATCTTTAAGTTCTCTCAGGGGGCTGGAGTCCTGAGGGAAGACAAGAACAAATAGCTGAACAAGAACAAAACAAGAAGCTGGCCTTCCTTATCTCCCTCCAGGGTTTAACTGATGATGTTTGCAACTAACATCCATTTCTAGTTGTTTTCTTTTATTCTATTCAAGCTTGTACTTGACAGAACTAATCTTTTTTCTCATAACCACTGCCTCTGGAGTCAGGGGGACCTGAGTTCAAATCTCCCCTCAGACACTTCCTAGCTGTGTGACCCTGGGCAAGTCACTTAACCCCAATTGCCTTAAACATCTGGGGCCATCTCCAGTAGTCTTTTCTATTTGCTGGACAATGAGGCTTAAGTGACTTGCCCAGGGTCACACAGCTAGGAAGTGTCAAGTGTCTGAAGCTGGATCTGAACTCAGGTCTTCCTGAATCCAGGGCTGGTGTTTTATCCACTGTGCCACCAAGCTGCCCCTCCAGTTATCTTGATGTATATCTTACCACTGGTCTCAGATGGCTCTGGAGCAGAGAGTGAGGTTGGTGACCTTGCACAGTCCTTCCTCACTTAAATTCAATTCAGTTCAAGGCATGACATTACCCCTATGTCATAGTCTTCTTATAGAATGAAGGACAAACAACAACAACAACAAAAAGAACAACAACAACAACCTGTGGGTGGACCCTGGTTTTTTTAATTTTCTTGGGTCTCTTTGTTTAAGGACAAGGTACAGTTCTGGGAGCCACGCAAGAGAGAGTGACCTTTCTTAATACAGGACTGAGATCTTAAACTCTAGCTCACTTTTTGTTCTCTGTTTAATTAGTTGCACTATCACAAGTCATTCATAGGTTTAAGCATGATAATTCCAAGGTCAGAATTACGCACAAACTTGGTGTTTTTTTTTAAATTGCCTCATCAGATCATGAGCCTAAAGTACCAATTTCATATAAGTTTTTTTTTTGGGGGGGGGGGCAACGAGGGTTAAGTGACTTGCCCAGGGTCACACGGCTAGTAAGTGTTAAGTGTTGAAGTCCGGATTTGAACTCAGGTCCTCCTGGATCCAGGGCCGGTGCTTTATCCACTGCACCACCTTGCTGCCCCCTCATATGAACTTTTAAAAAAGTGCTGCTCAAAATAATAAGTAATGAAATTCATTTGGAAGAAGAAAAAGTCAAGTATATCAAAGGAAATAATGAAAAAATGTAAAGGAAGGAGGTTTAGCAGAATCAGATCAGATATAAGGCAGTAAATTATCAAAGCTATCTGGTAGTAGCTAAGAAATAGGAAAGTAGATCAGAGTAGACATGCACTTTACAGCAAAAAAATAGAGTAATCTTGCATTCAAGAAGTACAATGACTTAAATTTGGGGGATAAGAATTCATTATTTGGTAAAAAATTGATGGGAAGACTGGAAAGCAGTATGGCAGAAACTGGGCATACACCTAAATCTTACACTATTTACTAAGATAAGGTTAAAACAGATATATTACCTAGATATAATGAGAGATATTACAAGAAAATCTGGAGGAACATGGAGCATATTACTTATCAGATGAACAATTTATGAAAACTGAGAGATAGAGAGCAGAATGAGGTATAAAATAAATAATTTTGGTTACATTAAATTAAAAAGTTTTTATACAAATAAAACAAATGTAGTCAAGACCAGAGGGAAAGCAGAAAACTGGAAAAAGGATAGACAGTTTCTCAGGTAAAGGTCTCAGCTTAAATACATAACAAACTTTGTCAAATCTATAAGAATACAAGTTATTCCCCAACTGATAAAAAGTCAAAGGATATGAACGGTTTTCCAATGAAGAAAACAATAATTTAAAGTCATATAAAATGTTCTAATTATTGTTGATTAGAGAAATACAAATTTAAATACCCTTGAAATATCATTTTACACCTATCAGATTGGTTAAAATGATTCAAGAGGATAGCAACAAATGTTAGAGGGAATGTGGAAAAATTAAAACACTAATTCATTGTTGGTGGAATTGTGAACTGATTCAGCCATTTTGGAGACCAATCTGGAATTATGCCCAAAGACTTTTTATTAAACTGCCTATATCCTTTGACTCAACAATACCACTACAAGGTCTGTTTCCAAAGATGATTAGGGAAAAAAGGAAAACAACCTATATTCTCTAAAATATTTATAACAGCTCTCCTTGTGAGGGAAAAGAACTAGAAATTACAGTGATGCCCATCATTTGGGGAATGGCTGAACAAATTCTGGTATATGATTGTGATGAAATACTATCGTGCTATTATAAAAAATGATGAGTTTCTATGATATTAGAAAAAATATGAATAGACTTGAATGAACTAACAAAAAGTGAAATAGAACCAAGAGAATATATTATACAAAAACAGCTATATTATTTTAAGAACAACTTTGAGCAAGAAATCATTTTTACTATTATAAATACCCTAATTAACTATAGAGGACATATGAAGGAAGATCCTATAACCAGAGAAAGAATTGCTAAATGGAAGCATGTATAGAATGATTTTATCTGTCTCTGTCTCTGTCTCTGTCTTTATCTCCATCTAAATCTCCATCTCCATCTCATCTCCATCTCCATCTCCATCTCCATCTCAATCTCCATCTCCATCTCCATCTCCATCTCCATCTCCATCTCCATCTCCATCTCCATCTCCATCTCCATCTCCATCTCCATCTCCATCTCCATCTCCATCTCCATCTCCATCTCCATCTCCATCTCTATCTCTATCTCATGGCTATCTCCACCTCTATATCTCAATATGAATCTATCTGTCTCCATCTCTAGCTGTATCTACATCTGCATCTATACATACACACATATTTGTGTCTAATGGTATCTCTAGGGCAGGGAGGGGGAGTGGGGAAAGGGAGAAAATAAAAGAAATAGTATGTTGTACATAATAGATTTGCAGTCTCAAATGAAATAATCTTTTGTTATTATGATATATTATGGAAATGCTTGTTCTATTGCATAAATTAAAAAAAAGTGATGTTAAAGCAACTTTCTCATATCTTGGTAGAGAGGAGATGGACTACAGGTACTGATCCAGGAATGCATTCTCAGACACATCCAAGATCTTGATGTGTTTTGCTTGATTCTATATATTTGTTATAGGAGAGAGCTTTAGCTTCTAGGGAGTAGGATGGAGTGTTAATGGGGATTGATTGATATGGTGTAGGGGGAGAGCATTAATACAGCATTTAAAAGGTTCCACCTATGGAAGGGAGGGGAGGTGTTGAAGGTGCTAAAAATCCACCACCACAATTTACTACCTACTTAAGCTTAGCTATACTATATGTTTGAAAATTAACCCTGCATGTGGTAGAAATCCACAATTCATTGTATTGCCTGATTCCATGAAATTTTTGTGATTGTCGGATTCACAATTAAAAAACATATAGAGCTGATTAATGTGTATAAAATGGAGAGGATTTTTTTTTTCTTGTTTTGGTTGTTGTCCCCTCCACTCCCTTTTCCCACGAGGTAATATTACTTGCTTCTCTCAAGTATTTCCAAAGACTAGGATGTGTTCAGTATTATAATTATTACTTATTATGGATTATGAAATGGTTAAAAAAAACCAAACCCCAATCTGTACACTGGTGCTTTCAAAGTATACCTCCCATGAAGAATTATATTAGAAATTTTCCTCCCTTGCCCAGATCACAAAATCACCACATCTTTGAATGTGACTCAATTAACCCAGCCTAGAAGGTTGCTCCCAAGAGGATAACAGCTGAAGACAATAAGTCATTGGATGGATTATGACTGGGTAGAGCAATAGTGCTGCTGCTTTGAATGGGATCTTTGAATGAGTCTAGCTTCAGCCATCTTCTATAAAGCCTCTTGCTCTCATTAGGACTTAAATCCGATGTGGCAGTTCTCTGCCAAAGGAAAAGGGAAAAGAAAAAAAAAATGCACACCCCTCTATGCTCTAAATCTTGTCAACCTGCACGGGGCTTTCCCATTTTGCTAATTTGTCCTGTGGCCTGAGCTTTGCAGTCTATGTAATCTCTGCTTGGAAACCGCAGCTATCCGCACTTCCTCGATTGCTGGTGCTGTCCTAGGCTCTTGGGAAGCCTCTTCCTTTTCAGATTGCTGACCTGAAAATATACATGCAAATGATTTTGTCCGAGGGAGCTATCGTCCTGCCACACTAGGTTCCTAACAGCTGGCCATACTTCATTGTAAAACTGCAAATGCTAAAAACTTTTGCTCCCATTCCCAGGGGATCCCCTATTAAAATGATTTTGCATTCACTACCTGCCAACAGGACCTGTAAATGAGCCAAAAGGAGCCGCAGATTAAGCATAATTATGAATTCTGAGTGGAACAGAGTAGTTTGAGTTGTTTCTCATGAAAGACCCATTTTTTCCTCCCTGAAAATTCACATAGCAGAGTATTGAATGCTCGGTAGGAGTCTTTATATTTCAACGTGTTTCGCAATTAACCGCCTTTCCTCTGCTCTCATGGAACAGATAGAAAACCTCCCCCAACTTGAAAGCTGCTCTTAGAATCCGGTCTTGCTTAATGCAGACTTTGTATCTAATAAGCACAGAACTTTCACGATAAGTATATTACCATTGATTGAGGAAAGTTGCTAGGGAAATGGCACTGTGCCTGCATTTCCCAGGTTTACCGTGGATGTGCTCACCTCTTAGTCCCCTCGGATTTACAAACTCTCACAACTGCAGAACGACCAAAGTCCTCTTACCCGCACTTCTGAAGGTCAGGACATTTCACCTTTATGAATGAGTCAGAAGTATGATTTATTATTGGGTTATCTTCTTTCCCATAATGTGGAATAAAGTGGAACTGGAGAGATAGCAAAAGTAGTCATGTTTTCAGCAAGTCCTGATTACTATGGTTATCTATAATGAGGCTACTCCTCATTTAGTTAGGACTGCCTCACGTCTTTTTTTTTTTTTCCTTCTTCTTTATTTCTTGGTCCAGTTTTGCCTTTCTATCTATAAGTTTCTTGTTTATATGTTGAACGTGTAGCAGTTTTCCCCTTCTAAGGTTAGCTTTATTTTCCCAAAAAATCATTTAGGTTTACATTTGAAAAGATTTCTGAGTTATGTTGAAAAGCACAGAATCAGTAACACTCAAAACTTTACTTTAAAAAACGCACCATAGTTGATTCCTTCACCATAACCATAACCACCATGACCAATATTTCTATTGCTCTGTGTGTGTGGTGTGTGTGTGTGTGTGTCACTGTGTGTAACAACCTGTGATTTACCAGTGTGAAGAACTTTTAGTTTGAAAAAATAGATTGTGTGTATATAGAGAGAATACATATCCATATTATGTACATGCACATAGCACATATTTTCATACATGTATAAATGTGTATGCATATGCATATAGATATACTTTTTTGGACTTTGGCTAAGATCAAATGTAGATAAGGGAGAGATTTGATGGGTTGCCTCAAATTGGAGGTGTAAGTCCTGTCACCACCTAGAGGGCCTAGGAGACTGTCCCAGTGTTGTTCCTCCGTTCTTATTGTCCCTCTCTCCTTCCTTGGGTGTCTCCAAATAAGCTACCACAGCCTTCCCTTTTGGGGCCTTGCTCAAAATCAACCGGAAAGAAAGGCCTATTTCTTCCAGAATACACTAGCTCCTCTAATTCTTCAGCAAAGTCCTATTGTCCCGGGAATAAGCGTTAACAGCCTATTATGACATCCAAGTGGTAAGAGCCACAAAAGGAATGGCCTGAAGATTATGAAATTCAAACTCTAATGAGCCCCCCCCCCCAGCCCCACATACCATTTACTTTCAACCCATTAAATGTTAGGCCTTCCCAAGAAAGTCTAGAAAAGGTAATGATATACTATCCACTTTCTGATTAAAAAAAACAAATCTATAACTTGTGTATTGAATGCCTTAGAAATAACAGTCTTATAGCTATCAGGGAAGTGGAGAAGGAGGATGGGGGGTGATCTACAATTTTGTGATTATATAAAATTAATTATGAAATAATGATTTCTTTTTCTCAGGGATTACAGGGAGAATATGTGTGATGCAAAAGTAATTAAACAATGTTTTTTTTAAAAACTATATCTGGGGCAGCTAGGTGGCGCAGTGGATAGAGCCACCAGCCCTGGAGTCAGGAGGACCTGAGTTCAAATCCGGTCTCAGACACTTAACACTTACTAGCTGTGTGACCCTGGGCAAGTCACTTAACCCCAATTGCCTTCACTAAAAAAAACAAAAAACCAAAAACCAAAAAAACCAAAAAAACCAAAAAACCTATATCTGGTGGTTTCCCAGGAAAAAGGAAAAAAAAAGAGTAAATACTGTTTTGTTAAAGATAGGCCCTATAGAAAACATCTACTTTTCTCTGGACTTAATTTTCTCCTTGGTGCTAGTGCTAGTCATGTTCTTTCCCAAGTGAAATGTAAAAAAAGAAAAATCTTCCACTCTCCCTTCTCACCAATACGTTTTTCTTTTCTACTTTTACACATTTCCCCATTGGATAAAGGTCAAACATGAGATTCAGATCTCTCCCTATTTCAATGTGTCCTTCATTCCAGTGTTAAATTGATCATTTTAAAACACAGACTTTTTATTTTTATTTTTATTTTTGGAAGAAAAATAGATGTAATTAAAAAAAAATTGGTGTCTTCATCCTCCCTACTTCTCCACTTAAAAAAAATGCTGCCCTTCTTATTTTATTTTTTAAATTAATGAACAATCATTTATTAATTACTTGATAGGTGAAAAATGTTTTGCAAAGTAGAAACTGTAAATTCTTAGATACATTTTTCTTTTCCTTTTAAGTATATGATAAATTCATCATGTAGCTTTTTAAAAATTTTTGAGTTCCAAATTCCCATCCTCCCTTTCCTCTTCCCCTTCCCTGAGATAGAAAATAATTTTATATGTTATACTGCATCACCTAGCTGCCCCCTCTCTTTGGCTTTCAAAAGTTTTAACAACCTTACCCTTTCTTATATTTCTAGTCTTTTTATACCTTACCTGTAAATATCATTTGATCCATTGGCACTGACCTCCGAGCTGCTCTTCACACAAGACACTCTGTCTTCTGACTCCGAGTGTTTTTATTGGCTTTCCCTGTATGACTGGAATGCTCTTCCTCCTCATTTCTGCGTACTTCCCAGTCTCAACAAAATTCCCAATTTCTTTAAGAAGCATATTATCCTCACAACTCTATATTATTATTCCATTTTACAGATGAGGAACATATAAGGCAGGCAGAGGTTAGTTAAATTCCTTAGGGTTACACAGTTAGTAAGCATCCAAGGTCAAATCTTAGGGCCTCTCCTCTCAGATCACTCCTAATTCATCCTGTATTTATCTTGTTTCTACATAGTTACTTGCATATTCTCTTTCCCATCATACTGTGACACTTTGAGATGAGACAGTTTTCCCTTTTTTAGAATCCTTATTGTATAGCACAGTGCCTATCATACAGTAGGACACAATAAATACCCATTGAGTGATTGACTGACTTGTGAGATGTATTTTTTAGCTAGCAGTTAAGGAGATTTGCTGAGAATCTTCATGGGAGGGGCAGCTAGGTGGCACAGTGGATACTGCACTGCCCCTGGAGTTAGGAGGACCTGAGTTCAAATCCAGCTTCAGACACTTGACACTTAATAGCTGTGTGATCCTGGGTAAGTCACTTAACCCCAATTGCCTCACCAGAGAGTAGAGAGAGAGAGAGGAGAGAATGAATCTCCATGGGAAGTGCAGATGATCTTATATTGGACCACACTGGATATCCTTGGGAATTCCATAAAGATGTCATCTCAGAAGCAATAAAACATTTTTGCAGCTTCTTTCTTCATTCAAGATCACATAATTTTTTTCATTCAGATAAAGCAATGAAAAGTCTACAGCCCATTTGTACCCAAGCTACATTCATAATTAACCTGAAATTAAGCAACAAAATAACCAATCAGCTATAGCTTGATTGTCAAGTAGATGTAATTCATTAAAGCATTATGTGCACTGAGATGGTGAAGGTGTTTTGAATAATTCTTTTAAATAAAGAATCCAATTCTCTGAAGGAAAATAGAGGTTAATTCATAAAGGGGAAACATATCAAATGGCTTGACTGACTTTGTCCTTCAATATATCCATAGATCTATGATCTTATGAATGTGGGCATTTTCCTTATTGCTATAGATTATAAGTCATCTAAGCCTTCCTGTGCTATGTGGTTCTTGTTCTTTCTTTCCTCCAAAGAGGATCTACCCAACTTCTAGATGCCTTCCTCTGAGTCTTCTAAATTACATGGGTAGGTGCCAATCTGGTACCTTGTCTTTCCATCTCTTATTCCTTGCTCTTGTTACATAATTGGTTCATCTCCTTTTCTGAGTAGTAGTGTAAGTGTTTTCCACAAAATTTTACTGCAATGTTTCATTAAGGCATAAGTATGACCTTGGGTTCTTAAATATTATTCTAGTTGAGCAGAAGTGTGGCAGGTCTACCATGCTGGAAAGGTATTTTAATATAATATAGTCTTATAAAGATTAATAATGTTGATACTAATAGCTAAAGTTCATATGACACCTTAAGCACTTGAAAAGTACTTTATAAATTATATCTCATATTATCCTCACAACTCTATATTATTATTCCATTTTACAGATGAGGAACATATAAGGCAGGCAGAGGTTTGTTAAATTCCTTAGGGTTACACAGTTAGTAAGCATCCGAGGTCAGATTTGAACTAAGATATTCCTGACTCCTGGTCCAGGGTACTTAAATTCCTCAATAGAGTATTTGCCTCCTCAATAACCTACCTAGTTAAGTATGAAAAAACTCTTCATAAGAAGACTGGCCATTTGATGATGAATGTTTTGGTTTTGGCATCCCATGAAACTGAAAAATACAAGTGATTTTTCATCTTGTGTGTGGTTCTTCTCCTACTTATGCAATAATAGTGGATAGAATAGTTAAGACATTAGTGGGGTGGCATAAGCTGCTAAGAATTATACATTTTTAAAGGCCTATAAACATTAGCCTCACTCTTGATATTCTATATGTGAGATCCTTTTTCATTGACATACTGTTGAAGTAACCAAGTTGTATCAATTTTGATATGCTCACTATAATGAAACCAGAAGATAAAAAGAAGGAAGTTGCATTCAATGGAAAGATGATTTTTTAAATTCTCCCTGAAGAAACAATTGGCTTCTTCATGTGTCTAAAGGAATGAAATATAACTTGATAGACCATTTGCTCACCTTTTACTGTAGTGCTTTCTATAACTATTAAAAAAGACTACCATGTAAATAATTGCAGTTTAGATGTTAATAACTGAAAACTCTCCAAATTGAATCAAAATATATTTTGGCAACTTAGTAACTTCAAAACAAAGTTGGGAAAATGTGAGGTTGGTGAAAAAAAATATATATTGGAAAATAAGATTCCAGAGTAATGAATGAGAGGGACAAATACTTGTAAACTGTAAAGGACATAAGGAAGTTTATATTTCATGAATACCTACTTCACGAAAAAGGACATAGTGAAACCTAAATAACATCACACAAAAATGAAATCTATTCTCTTTTGGTCAGATATCACATATCTTCATATTACTAACTTCTTAGAGTAAAAATAAAATTATCCAAAGAACATTTCTCAAAATACTAAAGATGACATAGAAAATATTGCAGATGAAAAATATGTAGGAAGCTAATATTTGACTTTGACCATTCAGTTCTTCTACTGGGATTAGGGATAGATGTGCTTAGTTTAACCATAGCAAGTCTTCTTGAATTAACTGGTTTGTGGTCCATTAAGCTCTGGGGGCAACATTGATTAGACTAAACACATTTTACTAGATATTGACTGCTGTTTCACAAATGAAACTGATTGGGAAGATCTTTCTAAACATCAGATCAATTTGTTTTCTAATCCCAAATTGTTGTTTTTATTCCCCTTTATGCAAATATAGCCTTAGAAACAGTCAAATAATCTATTATAACTTTCACAATGGGCTAGGAATGACATAGTAAGGAGCACTAGAAACCTGAGAGGTCAGGAGATCTGAATTCTAATATTGTCTCCTATACAAATTTTCTGTATGACCTTAGGCAAGACATTTATGCTGTCTGGGCCTCAGTTTCCTCATCTGTAAAGGAGGGAGCTGAACTAAATGATTGATCAATCCAATGGCAAATATTTATTAAGTGCCTCCTATGTCCTAAGTACTGAGTGAAAGAAGATAATCCATGTCTTCTTTTTTATGGAACTTAACTCCCCTTGGACATGTGGTCTTTGCTATTCCAGGGGAAAATGAGGGGAGAGAAAGGGAAAGAATGGGAGAGAAGAGGGGAGCGGAGGGGAAAGCTTGAAGGCAGGAAGATGCTACTCAAATACTGTCTTCTGCATAAAGTTTTTCCTGACCCCTCCCACAAAAAAACTATTTTATATTTGACTACCTTATATACATTTTTATTCATTAACTGGTTCCTAGTGTTGTAGTGGTGGTGGTGGTGTATATGTGATGTGTGAAAGAGAGACAGAGATGAGGGAGAGAATAAGAGTGAGGGAGAGAGAATGATCAAGGAATCAGGGAGGGAAGGAGAGAGGGAAAGGAGATCAGAGAGAGATATCCAGGAATCAGATGAGAGAGCGCAATATTAGAAAGGGAAATATCTGGAAATGGGGGAGAGAGAGAGAGAGAGAGAGAGAGAGAGAGAGAGAGAGAGAGAGAGAGAGAGAAAGATGTCTTCTTAATTCTGTTTTGGTGGTTGTCACAGTAACTGAGAAGTCTTTTTCAAGTCTAAACTTCATTTATACGCTAAAATACTTATTTAGTGGAATGTAATAGTAGAAACTTGGAAAACTATGTCAAATAAGGGGAAAATGTCAGGAGAATGACCATCACTGAACTATGTTCACTTACTTAGATTGCCTTTTTCACCCCCCACCTCCTCACCCACATAATGTTTCTCCCTAGATACCCTTTACTTTTTCCATACAACAATTGTCTAAGTATTTAAATCAAAAGTCAAATGAATAGCCACATCTGTATGCTTTCCACACAGCAGATAAATACCTAATACAATCTGAGCCACAATTTGGCTATCCCTTTTAAATTCTCCTAAGCCATTCTCAGTGAGATGCACAGTGGCAAAGTTCACACAATTTACTTGTTATAATAGTAATAGCTAGCATTTATATAGTACTTTAAACATGGCAGAACACTTTTCATAGGTTATCCCATTTGATCCCTGCAAGCCCAAGAGGTCAGTGTTATTCTCATTTTACAAAGGACACCAAGGCTGAAGGACGTTAATTGTCTTGTCCAGAATAACACAGCTAGTGAGTATATGAGAGAGGATTCATATTCAGGTCTACCTGACTACTAAGTGCAGTGCTCTCCTTTGATGCCTTAGATGGTTCTATTTAACTATATGTGACAATGGCATCAATCTATTAGAAGGAACACCAGACCAGGAGCCAGAATCCTTGGACTCAAGGCTTGGCCTTGCCACTTACTAGCTTGACAGCCTTGGGGGAAGGTCACTTAATTTGTGTGAATATCAGATCCCTCAACTATAAAATGGGGTAGTGATATTGTCATATTTCTTTGGAGGATTGAATAAAATTATGTTTGCAACGTGCTTTGTAGACTCTAAGTCATATTACAAATATGACTCATTATCAGAAAATGTGCTATGGGGGAAAAAGGGAATATTGAATATTCTGTAAAATGTAAGAACTGATCTCTGTGATTTCTGAGGTCCCTTCTGAAACTATCAAAGAATCTATAAGCATGGATCAATTGATCAGTTTTGCTCATTGCCACCTATCTGAGGAAAAGGACGCGAGGGATGACCCATTGAAAAGGTTTCCTGAAGAGAAGAGAGAAAAGACAGATGGATTATTATGACGAGTTCTAGCAGGAGCAGGAGTTTAAGGGGACAAACAATAATATGGTGCTTTCCACATATTAGGAACTTTAATAAACATTTATTTAATTTTAGGTTGCATTTAGTGTAGTCAGTGGTTAAGAGGCACAGCATCCAACTTGCATAATATTAGACCAGGAATTATAGAGCGATGGGCTATTTAGTCCCTAGGGTATTTGAATAGGCTTGTTAACTTACTTTATAGGTAAGGCCAATGTTTTCACTTTTGAACATATAGACAACCTGAGTCTTTACAATGTGTTCCCCAATTTTATTTATATCAGAGATCTGGGGAATAATCAGATTTGATTTCAAAACCTACATACATTTGATAGAAGTGATGTAATTCCCCCCCTACCCTGATCTATATAATTTTTCTCCTTTTATTATCACATATTCCAAATTATGTTGGCCGTCCAGTGAAGCTAGCAAGGAAGGCCCCATATAGTCTGCTAAAATCACAAGCTTTTAATCAAAATTCCTACTGTCACATATGCCTTGGAAAATAGTAATCAATGAGCTTAGACTTGTTAAAAAAATGCTGGGTGCATATTTTCCCCTTCTATAGGACCCTTTCTTCACCAGTGGAGAACTATTAACTGTCAAATTTTAATGCAGTTATTTGTTGATTTTATTAAATGACACATACTTCAGTGCAGGGAGCCTGTTAAAAAGACACAGCAAAACATAAAAGTGACTACATAAAGCAGTAAAAAATTTCAAACTGTGAATGTCAGTCTTTTTCTACAAGTGTAGAAAGCCCCCAAAGAGAGTAATTTCTTCTTAGTTGAGAAAAGGAATTCCATGTTATTAGCTCCCTGAGCCTTTGATTGAAGAGATCATACATGTCAAACTGGGAGGGACCTTAGAAGTAATTTTGTCCAAACTTCTTATTTTATAGATAAGCAAATTGAGGCCTTGAAGAGATTAAGTGATTTGCCCATAGGTCAGATATGGCATTTGAACTCAGGCTCTGTGAATCCTCCCTGCTGTCTACTGAATCATGGTGCCAAATTTTTAGGGTCATAAAACATTCTAAATTGGTAGTGTTGGAGATGAGAAGGTCTTTATTTCTTTACTAGGAGATAAGGGATAGAGCTTCCTTAACCAAATATATGTCCCACTTTGATCTGGGAGTAACAATTTTAAGATCATTCAGTTGTAATGATCACTTAATCCCTGGATTTCCCTCTGAGAATGCAGCCAAGTTTACCCAGCACAACAAATCTACTATTTAGATTGGATGTTTGGGCTTTTGAAGAGATCTAATTAATATTTATGCATGTTGGGGAGGGGGATGGTGAAGGAGGGAGGTCGGGTTTTTGTTTGCTTCTTTTCTCAGGCTTCATAGGAGAACCATCTTTTGATAACTGTTAAATTTACCTGGATCTATGTCACACTTTTCTCCAGATGTAAAATAGTATTGTGGCCTATATAACTTATATGAAACCTGATTGGAGTCTATGGTACCTCACCTTGTACCACAGATATAGCTTAAGCATTATGGGGCCTTCTTAATCACTTTAGCACCTCCCCCACTGTTCTTCCTTCCTTTCCCACCCACACCTAGAGGATAATGTGGGAAGTCTTTACCAGTGGAGCTTAAAGGTTAGGGAGAGAAAAAGAGGGGTTTATCCTTCCTTTTGGATACCCCACTGCCATCCAGAAGACCCAAAGATAGGAGGGTTAGCCAATGATGCATTGCATAACATAGTCAAAATTGAACAGCTTTCTAACAGGCTAAAATTTTGGACTAAATGGAATATGGTAAAACATAGTAGGAATAAATGTAAAATCTTACATTTGGGTTCCAAAAATCAACTTCATAAGTATAAAGTAGAAAAGATGAGGTTACATTCCAGTTACCTGAAAAAAAAGTTTCAGAGGACTATAAGCTCATTATAAGTACGATATAAAAGCTAAAACAAAGCCCCACAAAAAAGCAAAATTTTAATGTGATCTTAGGATGTATGATGAGATGTGTGGCATTAAAAAAGTGAAATCTAAGCTTTCCACCTATATTTGTCCACAATGTCTGGAATATTATGATCAGTTTGGGAATTACACCTTTAAACCTGAAAGTAGCTAGAGGAAGACTGAACTAAGATGCAGAGGGGTCTTGAGATCATGAAATAGGAGGGTAGAGTAAAGGATAAAGGAAATAGGGGTATTTCTCTTGTACAAGGGGAGATCTGGGGTGGTGACAATCCAAATATTTGAATAGCCATTATTTTGAAAACCGATTAGGTTTGCTCTGCCCTAGATCTAGAAGTGGAAGTTATAAAAGGATAGATTCAGTATTGATGTAAGGAAAACCATCTTAACAATTAGAGCTATCCATAACTAACATTTGCTACTTTGGGAAATAATCTGTTCCTCCTCACTGGGAGTCTTTGAGCAAATTCTTGAGGACTACTAGTAGCTTATGTTGGAAAGCTAAGATACATATTGAGCTTTCAGATTTACAAAATTCTTTACTCATTTGTTCCCCACCACTATGCTGTGACATAGGAACTATTATTTTCTTCCTATTTTATATGAATAAACTGAGGCTGAGAAAGATACATGACTTGCTCAACTAGAAAATATCCACCACCAGATTTTTTTCTCATGCCTTCCTGACTCCAAGGCTGTAGCCTATATTGTGGAGTGACCTATATTTTGACTGACATGGCATTGATTTTATGCCCATCCAAGAGGTGGCAGAGAGGTGAACAGAGATACCTAAATCCCTTTATATAAACCAGCAGGATTTTCCAGTTTGTGGAATGGATGTTGGCATGTCATTAACACTTAGAAAAAAGGAATGATATGAAGGGAGAGAATTCTCCACCTTTTTCCCCATCACCTCAATCTCATCAATGGTAGTGGAGGAGAAGGGAGAGAATTCTTCCCCCCCCCCCCATTAAAGCAAGCCTGTGATCATGATGAAGACTTCTTTGTTATTCATGGGACAAATCACTGAAGAATACTTTTAGAAATCGGGCAGATAACCTAACATAAAAATATAAAACAGGGTCCCCGCTTTTCTACTTGTAAAACCCTCATGGCTATTTTCATAATCTAAAATGTTTTGTTGTTTTCAGAGGCTGCAGAGGAATCTGCAGAGCGAGGATCCATTTCTTTTCCTGTCATCATTAGGGTCATCATCATCATTTCGATCAATTTTTGTCCATTCAGGGTTGAATGTAGGCTTCTCTATTCTCCCCTCCCCCTCCCCCAACCAGTTCTTTCTATCCAGGGATGTTCATTCATCATCTCTAGGTTCCACATTTGTCTAACACTGGAATGTATAAAGTGATTGATAGTAAACGCACCTCTTGCGGCTTCCTTATGGTAATAGAGCTATCTGGCACGAAAGAGGGGTGAAAAAGATATCTGGGCAAACTGAGGCCATCAGAAACTACACAAGCAGATACCAAAGTACACTTTTACCCATTGGTACTTTGGTGTAGATTGCAAACCCATGCACAAAACACTTTATGGAGGGGGAATGGTATTGCCTCGCAAACCAGCAAATGGAAGATGAGAGGAAAATGCAGAGAACTTGGCATAGGGTTCAGCTAAGTGTGATCATATGAAGAGGATTTGCAGATGAAATTAGTAGGACAACAACAACAACAACAACAACAACAAAAGGAAAACATCTGTCAGCAATTCTAAGGTAATCTATTATCTTTGGTAACAATATTAGAGTGACAACATTTGGATTCCACCATCTTAGTATTTATCAAATGGTATCAAACAACAAAAACACCCAAAACAGAGGTTCTTAACCTGGTGTCCTATGAACTGAATTATTTCAGAAACTATATTTCAGTATAATTGTTTCTCTTCATAATGATATTCATTTTATTACATTGTAATGGGTATTGGTACCTAAGAACACCTCTGATGTTACAACTCACATGCAAGAGGCTAGAAAACCTAATTCTTGATGAGGCATGATGACCTGTAATGTAAGTGCCTTAGGAAGAGCCTGAACCATGCATAGACATCCTGTTACTGGTTGTGGTCTGCTGATCACATGATTAAAAGAAGCCTTTTGGATTGCATCTGTAGCCAGAACTGGGGGTGCCTTCAGAAAGGCAATAGTGACCAGAATTTACCCCCATTTTGCTCTACTCTACTCTTGGTCTGATTCCTTTGTTAATGGCAGTAAGAGACAATGCTGTCAAAGAAGAGGCCCAAGGCTCTCTTTACCAAGGCCAGTTTCTGGAACTGTTAAACAGGTCTTACTCCTCTCCTTGCCTTGTTATGGCTTCATCAGACTGCTGAATGGGTTTATGACACACTCTCTGCCTTAAGAAGTTAGAATCAGAAAATACAACTGGACCTAACTAGGGGGAATATATGACAGAAATGTTACAATTTTTAAAGGTAATGGAAGACAGATTTTCAAAATATCTCAAAGAGGATTTTTTTTAAATAGAAAAGATTTCTGATAGTCCTATTACCAAAAAAAGGAAGGAAGGAAGGAAATAAAGAAGGAAGGAAGGAAAAAAGAATAAAAAAGATAAATGAGATTATATAAGCAACTACCAACCAATATACCCACTTTTCCCATCACATTAAATTCTTTATAAGGTCACTCTATGTATACATTCAACATTCCCTTGATGAAAATCTAAGAGTGCTTTTGACAAGCTTTTTAACTAATTTTATATGGAAGGATACCACTTCAACTCTCAAAAACTGACTAACAGGGAGAGACAATATGATATCTTGCTGTGTCTATGGATAAAAAAGCAGACAAAGAATTGAAGAGAAAGATGAAAATGGATAGCATTTGGAAAATTGTGCTGCACTTTCAATTATTGTAAGCTGCTTCTTGCTAAAAACCAATCTTTTAAACATTAATATAAATTACAGTTATTCTATATAACAACAAATTATGGGCACGCCAAAGTCTCTGATGAATAAAAATTGCAGTTGACCTCAAGGTCCCAGTAGGTGACAGTATATTTAGGAACATTACAAATGATGACTTGCAAGTGAGAAATAGTGTTAAAAAAAAAGACCAAAAAATAACTAGAAAGGGAGGTGAACTAGTCATTTAGCAAGAGTGAAGGATAACAGATAGTGAGCACAAGGGTTGTATTTGTCTTCAAAAAATATGAAAGAAAAGAAAAAAAAGACAAATGGTATTCTGAGTAGATTCTCCATAAAAGATTCATGGGATGACATCGATAGGAATTACATAAGAAAAGAAATCTTGGTTGCACTGTGACCTATACTAGTAGAGGGGTATATGGGGTGTTCAGGGAGGACTAGCATCTCTGATATGGGGGCTTGCTGAGCTCTTTTCAAAGCTGCCCATTCACCTTTGGTGTCCACATTTATGGAAGCTCCTTAAAAGTAGAAATTGTTATATTCTTTGCATTTGCAAAGAATTTGTACCAAGCATAGTGCCTAGAAAATAATAGATACTTAACAAGTGCTTATTGATTGGTTGATTGATTGATCCTATTCAAACAGATTATAACAAAACAAAACAAAAACAGGGTAGCTCAGAATTATAGAACCATAAAATGTTGAAATTGGAAGAAATCATAGAGACTGTCAAAATGAAACAGATTACCTCATTTTAGAGTTAAGGAAACTAAATCCTAAAAATTATTAAGGGACTTACCCAAGGTTGTTTTATTATTTAGGATTTTTTTTTTGAGGGACCGAAGAAATGAGTCCCCACATTTATGTCCCCATATTTCATAAAATTTAATCAGACTCCAAAGGTGGTCCAGAGAAGCAGCTGCTGAAAGCTAGAGGTCATTAGTATAGTTTAAGACAACTGGTTCTTTTCTAAACTACAACCTCAAATGGTGGTATTTGAGGGGACAAATTGAGACAGCGATTCAATAATAACAATTCAACAAACATTATTTAGTATCACTTATGTAGAATCCATTGTTAGGTATGCTGATAAGAAAGATGATATAGTCAGTGATCATAAGAAGCTTAGGTTAAATAAGGATGATAGCATAGACATAGTATATGCACACGTGTACACAATCAGATCCATTCATACACACACGTGTGTATGTATGTAAACATTTGTTTGTATGAATATATGTATGTATATATGTGTGTATACACACACACAGACACATATATATGTATATATATGTATATATAAAGAGAGACAGAGACAGAAAGAGAATCATTTGATCCTTATAACAATCTTTAGAGATAGTATGATAGTATGAGTAGTTAAGTGACTTGTCCAGGGCCACAGAGCTAATAGGTGTCTGAAGCAGGATTCAGACTCAGCTTTTCCTGACACGTCCAGTCCCCTATTGGCTATGCCACCTATTAAATAATCAATCAGCAAACATTTATTAAGAGCTTAATATGTGCCAGAAACTAGGCATATGAAACAATTGCTACTTGAATAAAGCTTACATGCTATTATGGAAGAAAAGTACAGAAGGACACAAAGTCTAGTCATGGATTGAAACCTACCCCGCAGCCATTGGGGAGGATGCATTTCCCCACCATTTTCCCCAGCACATGCCCACAGAGAGTTTCCTTCATCTGGATAACATCAGTTGAGCATAACAGTGTAACCTGGGTTCCTGGATGCCTAATCAAGCTCATTAAATGCCTGCCCTTCAATGTCTGGCATGTGGTTGGCCTCATTCAGAGAAAGCGCTTTTTGATACAGAGAGGCTTCAACTTACACACATGGGACTCATTTATAAATGACTGCTTTTACCCACCCCCAACCAGGGGACTTGGTACTATTGTGAAGCCATTGTGAAGAAATACTAAGGGATTCCCAGGGGCTGAGAATCGGAGGCAGGAACAAATTTGAGAAAAGCAGGAGCAACTTACTAGATTTGACCACACAAAGATTCCCAAGCAAGTCCAACTTGTCTGCTATGTCACCCTCATTCCACAAAATAGCTTCGCCTAAATTGTATATAATTTTCCCCTATCGTGTCATATTACCCTGGATTTTAACAAATACAAATGTTTCCCAAGTGAACTCTGTCATTCCTACAATAGAGTGGATTTGTTTAATCAATCCAACCCCCTTTTTCTTAACACCTGTTATAATCAGCAACACTGGGAAAGTGGAAGATTTTATTAGGTCAGGAAGTTTTTAATAGGAGTATGTAGGGCATTAAAAGGGGAGAACCTTAGGACCCCCAAAATAGTGCTTCTTTAGTGGGACCTTAGAGCAATAAGGATTCACTGGATCCTTAATGAGAAGAACACAAGGAGGTAAAATAGAGGTTCAGAAAAGGAGGTGGGCTAGTATCAAAAACTAATCTCATTTATTTCAATTTTTTCCTATTTTTGGTAATGGCCAAGAAGGGAGAATGAAAATCTCTCCTTCTACTTTTGGCACTACAATGGTCCGTTCTCCATGACTGTGCCAGTGTTAGTCATATCCTGTGTTAGGTACAATTTAGGTTAAATAGGATTTTGTGGGCTCACCCACTGTCTCTTTTACTGTTACAAAACATAGCATCATTTCTGGCAATAAAGGACTCTTGCTAAAAGCTAGACAATCTAGCTTAGAAGATAATTCAATTCAGTTCAATTCAACTCAACTCAACAAATATTAAGTGCCTAGTATATGCAAAGTACACTGCTACCTGTCAGAACCGCATAAAGACAATAATTGCAATAGTCATTACCATCCATCAATTTACATTCTATTGAGGGAGATCTGCGGAATTAGTATAGACCAAAGAATACAGTCAGGGAAGAGTACCTAGGACTAGGGGATCCAAGAAGACTTCAGGGAAGAACTAGCACCTGGGCAGCTTGGTGGCCCAGTGGATAGAAAATGCTTGGCCTGGAGTCAGGAAGACTTGTATTCAAATTTATCCTCAGACACTTAGTAGCTGTGGGACCTGGAAAAATCATTTAACCTTGTTCGCCTCAGTTTCCTCATGTGCCAAATGAGCTGGAGAAGAAAATGACAGATCAATCCAGTATTTTAGCCAAGAAAACCCCAAACGGGACCACAAATAGTTGGACACAACTGAACAATGGCACCTGGGCTGACCCTAGAAATATGACAAGGATTCTGAGAGGTACAGATAAGGGAGGGAATGGATTCTAGGCAAGGGGAATGGACTCTGCAAAGGTATGGAATCAGGAGATAGTCAAGTTCAAGGATCTGCTAATTAACCTTGCCCGATTAAACATAATTTATACCTTCTTTTTTTGGCGTGAAAAAATGTGTGAAAAAATTTGGAACTAGGGTTCCAAATAAGGGAGTCACATATTAACTTTTAGAATCTAGATTTACTTTTTCCTGGTTATTACGCATTCATTAGGTTTTGCTTTTGCTGATTTTTTTCACTTTTGAAAAACTATTTTATTCTGAACTTAAGAAATAAAACAACCATTTCTATAATATAGTAGATTAGAAAAAATAGAGCAAAAGAGGATTACACATGAAACTGCAAATTTGTTATGTACAACTTGCTATTCCTTTAAAAATATATAATAAAATTCATTCATTGTTCTAAGTTATGCCCAATTCAAGCCACAGTCATTTCTCTTGCTCCTAGGTTGTTTATATCTTTGTGCTAGTATCATGTCATCACCTTAGGCTTTACTCCAGCAAGCTGTATTTATGGATATATAGCATGGGATGTCAATCTGGCCACATAATTCATATCTCCCAATACCTTTATCATCTTTGTTGCTCATCTCTGAACTCTCTCCAATTTATCTCCATCCTTCTTTCAGATATTGCTGTGCCTAGATGTAAATGCAGGATTCAAGGTGTGATGTCACCAACCTACAATGCTTTCTCTAAGAAATGGGTTACAGCAGAATGCGGTTTCCCACCTTAAGGTCCTCAAAGGAAGAAAAACTGACTCCCCAAGATGACTTCTATGTGGACAGTTATGGGAATATTTGGGAGAAAAGAATCTAAATTGGGAAGTACCTAATGTGGCACTTTGGATGTGGTTTTAGGTGATTTTTGTTTCCTCCTTAGGGTACCCCATCAAGAGTACAACATCATTGGGAAACATCACCTATAGGCAAAATCTGAGACTGGAACATAGTGAGGCAAAAATTGTGATTTGAGACAATTGGATAATTCTAGGCCCTCCAAAATGCACTTCAGTTTTCTGCTTCAATTATGCAAAAGCCTTTTTACAGGCAAAAGACAAGGATTGGAGGAATTGTGAGAATGAAGAGTAAATTAAGGGAAGCAATTGTGAACCGAATCTGGAAGGGTAGGTTGGAGTCAGCTTGTTGAGGGTCTTGATTATTAGGCCTTTGGAATTTGAAAGGCAGTGGGGAGCCACTGAGAGTCACTGAGCATGGGAGTGATGAGGTTAGACTTGTTTAGCAAGCTATTGCAACAGCCCAGGTGGGAAGTATTAACACCTGTTTTATTACCTGCAAGAAAGAATTGGCCTTCTGCTCTATTGCTAATCTAACTAGTTAGTAAACACTACTTCCCTGGTTACACTTTGCACAATACCATATTAGATATTGCTGATGGATTTTTAAATAAAAGGAATCCATTATTCAGTCAATGAGCTTATTTGTTGTTTAACTCTGGGGTTAGCAGTTTAACTGGAGGGGACAGTGAATCCACACACATAAAGTAACAGGACAATAAAAATAGCAGATTTTGATGAGCACTTTAAAGTTCACATTTCTTCTTCACAAGGACTTGGTGAGATGGGCATGATAGGGATTATAATACCATTTTACAGATCTGCAAACTGTGGCTCAGAAAGATTATGACATGTTAATGATCAAATAGTAGTGATAGAGGCAGGACTAGAATGGAGGTATTGCTGACCCCAAGTCCAACATTCCACTCACTATATCTCTCTGTAATTTATTTCTCTTTCTCTTTTTTCCTTCCTTCCTTCCTTCCTTCCTTCCTTCCTTCCTTCCTTCCTTCCTTCCTTCCTTCCTTCCTTCCTTCCTTCCTTCCTTCCTTCCTTCCTTCCTTCCTTCCTTCCTTCCTTCCTTCCTTCCTGTTCTTTTTCAGTTCTACTTCCTTCATGAAGATTTCACTCATTCCCCCCAACCTGGTCACCACTCCATTAGAATTCTGTGAGCATTCTATTTCATATGCATTTAATATCTTGTTTGTGTTATAGTCACCTATGTTCCTATCATATTCCCCCCACCAAATTATAAGCTCTTTGAATTTGGGGAACTATGTCTTCCTTATCTTTGCATAGCCTACACCACTTAGCAAGCTTTCAAACATGTAGTAAGCACCTGCTATTCAAGCAAAGGCAATAAAAAGCTAAATATAAAACTGTCATCTTCACCCAGAATAGCCATATATTGCTATGTTGCATGTAAATGAACTCTAATCACCACTACTACCACCATCATTGTCAGCATCATAGTTTTTATTTTGCTTTCTCATTTGCAAAGCACTTTACAAATATAATCCTATTTTATCCTTTCAACTACTCTGTGAGATAGGTCCTATTATTACCCCATTTTATAGATGAGAAAACTGAGGCAGACAGGTTAAATGACTTGCCCAGAGTTATCCAGTTAGTATCTGAAGCTAAACTTGAACTTAGGTCTTCATGTCTGCAGGTCCACCCTCTGTATCTCTGACTGAATGTTGATTACTGAAATTAAAGCCTTTAAGTCTTTCATTTTTGGTAGAAGCTTTTCTAAAATGTATCAAATGCTTCTCTATTTTCTTTAACAGGGGAAAAGGGAAATATTATTATTTATTGATAATGGCTAACATTTTTAAGGTTAGCTAGGTGGCACAATGGATAGAGTGCAGTCCTGAATTGAGGAAGACTCCTCTTCATGAGATCACATCTGATGGCAGACTCTTATTAGCTGGGTCATCCTGGGATAGTCACTTAACCCTGTTTGCTTCAGTTCTCCATCTGTGAAACTAGTTGAAGAAGGAAATAGCAAACCACACCAGTATCTTTGCAAAAACAAAAAGCAAACAAACAAACAAAAACAAACTCCCCCCCCAAAAAAAACCTTCATATGGAGACACAACTGAATTAGAACAACATTTATATTTCGCTTTAAAGTTTGCAAATCACTTTATGGATAGAATCTCAACTAACTATCACCTGAATCCTGCAAAGCTGATGCTATTCCCACCCCCACCCCCATTTTGCAGGTTAAAGAAATGATATTAAGAGATTAAATTGTGCAACTTGTCTGGTGTAACCTATCTAGTAAATGTATGAGGTAAAATTTGAACTAGGGTGTTTGTAAATTGTCTTGGTAGCATATAAATGTAATGGAAAAGCCTTTATTTTGCAGTTACTAAGAGCCGGGAAAAATAACAAATCAAGAGAGTCCCTTCATTCAAAGAGGTTACATTCTAATTGAGGACGCAATACACACACAGAGGCTAGCTGTAGGGTAGATACAAATGATAGAAATATAGAAATGTCTTATGGTCCTTAGAATATATTAATAGGGCTAATGACAAGGCCTGCAGGTTGTACTTTAGGTATCCAGGTGATTGATCTTTTGGTGGGAAGTGCTAGACTCTCTCACCCTGACACTACCCCATATGAATAAACCCAGACTATTCTGCTTTACAGGTTGCTAGGTGGTGAAGTGGTTAGATTGTAGGCTTTGGAGTCAGAAAGACTTATCTTCCTTATTTCAAATTGGGACTCACATAGTGACTAGCTATTAGACCTTGGGCAAGAAACAACCCAGTTTCCCTAAGTTTTCTCATCTTTAAAATGAGCTAGAGAAGGAAATAGCAGACTGTTCCAGTATCTTTTTCAAGAAAGCCCCAAATGGGATCACAAAGAGTTGGACAGTACTAAACAACAACATTCAGCTTTGAGTTCTTGTATCTTCTTGTTATAGGACTACTGTATCTCTGATTGCTATCAGGCTCTCAGCTGTCCCTTCTTGATGCTGCCAATGGGCCTGCCTACTGAAGCGCCCATACCCACCCACCTTATGTGTTGCTTTCAATCTGCTACAGATGGGAAAGGCATATAACATAGGCTTTTAAAATTGTTTGTGAAATATTATCAGACTTAGAATGACCTTAGGAATCCTCCTAAGGAGTCTTCTATGTGATTTTTGTGCCTGCCATTTTGATCACCCATAGGCCTATAAAGCTAACTTGATTTGGGCTCTGGATGGTTAAAAGTCATCTTAATATCAGTCAAGTGGAACATTATTCTTCAAATTATCTGGAAGGAGAAACACAGCAAAAACATTAGCTTCCACCAGCATGACTTACTTTAAAATGTTAACTAGCAGTCACCTTCTTCGATCCTGAAGGAATAGCATGCAGGCCAGGAATGTTGGAAAATGAATATGCCCAGAATGTGTGGTGCTTTTGGCAAGGAGAGACCCAAGGTAGGGGTGAGATGGGTGCATAAGCATACTGGATACCCAGAGTAGAGAGTAGGAATGCCAAAAGAGACCACGATGACTAGGATGTTCTAAATAAAGAAATGTAGGTCACGGAAGACAAATTCCATTCACTTTGCGATCTTGCTTTTGGCAACACCTGTCTGTTGTCATGGTTTATGTGGGAAATTACATTTGGAGGAAATGGTTTTCCTGTCATCTCCACAGGTGTAGGAATATAGCCCAGGTATTGCAGAAGTTGAGCTTATAGTAAGGCACAACTGGTGTTTCTCTTTCAATGGCAATTTTCAGCTGGTGTGTCAAATATTTAACTTGTGACTGGTTCTGTATTCACATAGACTGGATTCTGTCTGGGGAGTCGGGGGGAGGGGGGATTCTCGATCATCATACTCTTTCACTCACACCTCCATTTAGCATTTCTTATCAGAATTTGACCTGTATCCAGATCCTCTATAACAAAAGGAAAAGGACTTTTAGCTCCCACATAGGGACCAAGTTCAACATGTCATGGCTATAAAAAGGACAACTTAATCTGACTAAGGAAAGTAAAAATTAAAGTCAAGAACTTGCACCCAAACCCTTAAACAGCCAAGATGACTCTTCCCAATGACTCCTCCTTAACAAGATGCTTTTTTTCCCCTTGACAAGGTTAATTAGTTTCTTGAGAGGGGATGAATGTCTTGCCCTGTCCTCTCTTGTCCCATCAACACCTGAGTTACACCTACTGCACAAATGCTGCAGGTGCCATGGTTCATCTTTGTATTTGTATACATTTTCACTTCCTCTTACTGTTTTGCTCCTTTTTGTTCCTGTCTTTCCACCCAATGTGATGTCAGGCCCTCTCATCCACTGTTTGTTTTACTATTACTCAATATAGCACCCTTTCCACCAATAAAACCAGGCCCCTGATAAAACTGGACAACCACAGGAAATATAAATCCCTCCTCAACAAATACATCTGAGTAATTGAATATTTCTTCCATTTTAGAATCTGAGCTATCCTTGTTCTTAAAATGACTACTTTGGGGCAGCTAGATGGCTGGTTAAAGCACCGGCCCTGGACTCAGGAGTACCTGAGTTCAAATCCGGCCTCAGACACTTGACACTTACTAGCTGTGTGACCCTGGGCAAGTCACTTAACCCCCATTGCCTAAAAAAAAAAAAAAAAAAAAAAAAAGACTACTTTGGTTAATATTGGTATAAACTCATTTCCTGGTTATTCAGACCAAAGGACTCTTTTACCTTAAAAAACAAAACAAAATAAAACAAAACAAAATATAGGGATGTGAATACAGGTAAATGGTACTTTGAACTGCTTTTAGATTCCATAAACTGGATGTCGTACAATGAGAAATTTCACTGACTCTACTTTGCCCAAGACATTTGTTGAATTTACAAAATTGTTGAAAATATATGTTGATATTTAAAGATTTAAATTTCACAAAAGGAATGAAAAACCTGGTAAATGTACTCTATGGGTATCTACGTGGTGCAGTAGAGAGAGTGCTGAGCCTAGAGTCATGAAGACCTGAGTTCAAATCTGACCTCAGATACTGACTAGCTGTGTGACCCTGGGCAAGTCACTTCACACTGTTTGCCTCAGTTTCCTCATATGTAAAATAACTTAGAAGAGGAAATGATAAGAAAGTCTCAAAATAGGGTCACAACAATAACGAAGGTGCTCTCTTATATAAAATTCCATTCTCTCCTTCAGTGTTGGAATTTGATGACTTTATTAGAAGACTATTAGAAGTATTTGATTTTGCTTAGGCAAGAGAAACTATCAGGGAGCTTTTTATATGGATTGCACATGTAAATCAAAAGTCTCCAATTGTATCTCCTAACTGAGACAAATTTGACATTTTTATTCATAATTGGCCATTGTGAACCATTACTGAGTCAAGACCACAGCAAAAATCTCTATCATGAGTTCTTCAAGATAAATGGATTCTTGATGGCATCAATGTGAGCAAACCTTCGAATTTTGTCAACCACAATCCATTTCCAGCTTTCCATCCTGTATAATTTTTGAACATCTTCTTTAATAAATCTTCTATATAGCACAAATAAAGGTCTACCCAATAGCCTGAAGACTTTCCTTCAACATTTTTAATAATCATGTAGGTACCAGAGAGGTATTAGGGATGTATATCTCTTATCCTTCACTCTTGTTGCATTATCTCATTCTTACAATACATTTCTTGGACAGTCGTCTTTTATCTCCTTCTTGTGCATAAGTAACCACTGGGAATATATTAAAGCCTACTCACTCCTATAATATGTCTCTCCATTGCCTCTTGGCTTATCTTCAATTTTGATTCTTGAAAGATTTGGTATCATATAATTCACAGCCATAAAGCAAAACTTAAAAATATTGGTGTTAAAAAGATGAGTTTTTCTAGGACTCTAATCCACTATTGGTAGAGTTGTGAAAGTTGGTGAAGTTGCTCTGGAGAGCAATTTGGAGCTATGTCCAAAGGGCTATAGAATTGTACATACCATTTGATCCAGCAATGCCACTACTAGGCTTATATCCCAAAGATATCCCCAAAAAGAGAAAAAAAGACCTACCCTTACAAAAATATTTATAGCAGTTCTGTTTATGGTGGCTAGGAAATGGAAATCAACAATTGCCTATCAATTGGGGGATAGCTGTGGTGTATGATAGTGATGGGATATTGTTGTGCTATAAGAAATGACAAACAGGTTGATTTCAGAAAGGCCTGGAAAGACTTGCATGAACTGATGTATAATGAAATGAGCAGAACCAAGAGAATGATGTACACAGTGACAATATTGTTTATTGAAGAACTATGAGTGACTTAACTATTCTCAGTAATACAGTGATCCAAGACAATCCCAAAGAATTAATGATGAAGCATAGTATCCACCTCCAGAGAAAGAACTGGTGTTCACTGAACGCAGACTGAAGCATGCTATTTTTCACTTTCTTTCATTTTTTTAATTCAATTTTTCTTATACAAAATGACTGCTATGGTAAAGTTTTACAAAATTGCACATGTATAACCTATCTCTGCTTATTGCCTCAGGGAGGGAAGAGGGGAGGGAGGGAAGGAGAGATAAAATTTGGGACTCAAAACTTTAAAGAAAAATGTTTATTATTTAAAACAAACGAACGAATGAACAAATAAATAAATGAACGAATAACTAACTACCTAAATGAATGAATGAGATAAGTTTTTGTTTAAATATCCCTGTATGTGGTAGAAATTAAGGGAGCAGTGTCTGAGATGAACATGTCCATGACATGCAGGATCATATGACATAACATTTGAAAAGCAATTAGTACATAATAGGCACTTGGTAAATGCTTCCTTCCTTCCTTCCTGCCTGCTTGCCTGCCTGCCTGCCTCCAGTCTTCCATTATAATGTGGACTCTCCCATTGATAATCCTTTTGTTCCTTGGGGGATCCTATTGGAGTTTTATCTATTATTTTTGTCTGTTAGAATTTTGTTCCTTCCTTAATCACATGCTATGGTGATTTTAGAATGTGGTTAGTTTGGAGTAGCTTGGTAGTACTACAGGCCTGTCATATTCCATTTCTTTTTGTACTTTTCCTCTTTTACTGTAATCCAATACAACACGGCATCAGGAAGTGGCTCCCTCATTGCATATTGCAGCAGCTCTTTTGTTTAGTAAAACAGTTCTCTCATTGATCTATGAATGAGCCCAGTCCAAAAATAAAATTGGAAAAGGACAGTGTGTTGTATATGTGTTTGCCGGTGGGAATTGTCTTCTTCCTTCCCAACCATGAAGAAAAGAATAAAACTGAACGAAAAGTTAAGGGGGAAAAGAAAAACATATTGGTTCTCCCTAATTCGTGAAGCTCATTCCTCTCTCCCTTGCAGCAGGAATGAAGGAGGGTTAGAAGCTGAAGAGTGATACAGTTAGGCATCAGATCCTGGGGCAGGGGCTTGGGTGGGTGTGATGGTGAAAGGTCTTATTGAACTGGATTTTTATCCATGAGCCAAGGACTGTTAAACTGATCCCATGTCCTTTGGCTATGATGGGAGGAGAGCCCACCAGACAGCTGATCTAACCCCAAGGTTTAGAGAGGCCCCTCTCAGCCCACACCTATTCAGAGAAAGTCATCAAGGCAAATCCATCAGACAAGCACTGAGGAAAAATCAGCAGAGGCTAGTGTTGACGTGGCAGGATGTCAAGACTACCAAAGCAGCAGCTGCTGTCGGCTCCCTCTCTGCCCAAGCTCAGGCCTGCATCCAGACAAAGAGGAAGACATTGTGTGCTTCCAACCAGGCCCCAGTCTGGGCATGCAGGAAATGAAGGAGGGGAAGGGAGAGCTGTCTTGTGTGGGAAGGTATCTTTTGATTGATCCTCTGAGTAAACAAATAAAGGGGATGTCAGTCTTCACAGGATCTGGGAAGGGAAAGGAATGTGCCAAATACCAAAAGGGCCTCCAAAGAATCAGCAGGAGGTATATTCAAATGGCTGCAGACCCCCTGCTGAAAGCAGGCAGCTTCTCAACTCTTTTTCATGGGATGCGAAGTTCAGAAATTGGTTCTAGTGGAGAAGTGGAGAGGGATTCCTCTCTGACTCCTGAATGCTCAGCTTGGGAGATGGAAGGCTGACTGTTCATGGCAGGTGCTGCCTGGAAGCAGAGGAAAATGGCCACATGGGTCTCCTTTGTGAAAGAAACAGAGGCAACTCTCAAGCCAGAAAGGAGAACTTCATCTATGTATCCGTTAAACTTCTCGAAATTAGGGACTGCAGTCATAGTTGTCTCTATATTTTCTGTACCTACTAGAAGTGATGTGGACTATTAAATAGAGAGCCAGGCTTGGAATCTAAGAGACCCATGTTGTAATCCTACATTTCTTTTTTGGTGTGGCAATGAGAGTTAAGTGACTTCCCCAGGGTCACACAACTAGGAAATGTCAGTCAAGTGCCTGAGGACAGATTTGAACTCATGTCCTCCTGAATCCAGGGCTGGTGCTTTATCCACTGCACAACCTAGCTGCCCCCATAATCCTACTTTTGATGTATACTGTCTACACAGGCAGAGCCTGGGTAAGGCACTTAATGTCTCATTGTACCAGACAATTCTCTAGGAATTTAACTTGTATAGTAGAAGCTGATAGAGAAGTTTTCCTTATCAAAATTTCCCTATAATAAGGAAATCATAGGTCTAGTTTCAACCCCTACTGCATATATAGTGCCTTGAATGAATGAATGAATGAATGAATGAATGAAAAAAAGCATTAATCAGAGCTAGATGTCGTATTCATTACTAGATGTGATAGATGTTGTACTAGGGGCTAATGATACAAATGTAAAGGTGAGATTGTACCTACCTACAGGGAGCTTACATTATAATAAGGGAAGACAATACTTGCAAGGGGAATGGTAGGCAAACAAGGTGGTTTTGCTCTGGGATTATCATGGTGAGTAGAGCCTTAAATCAGTCGGTTGTCATGACTTTTCCAGAATTGGTCATGGTATTGCTTTGATTACTGTTAATTGAGGATGCTATGAAAGGGGAGAGAAAAGAGGACAGTACCCATGCCAAGTGGTAGGGTAGATGTCCAGATCCCTGATGTACCTGATGGATAAATGGAGAGGATATAATTTATAGTTTGGAGCTGGCTAGATATAATGTGTTAGGTGATTTTTTTTCCCACTCATTCATCAATCACTCATTCACAGTCAGTTCAAGTCAGCCTTAGGGTGAAAATCCAGTGTTAGGTGAGCCTTGAAAATAATAGGTGCTTAATAAATGCTTGTTAAATTGAAATGACTCTTCAGTAGGTCCCCATCTCCTTATTCATTGTGGCATCATTAATACTGCCAGGTGGATAGAGCACTGAACCTATAGTGGGGAAGATATGAATTCAAGTCTGGCCTCAACCACTATCTAGCTATGTGACCTTGGACAAGTCACTTAACCTCTGTCTCACTGTCTTCATCCACAAAATGGGGATGAAAATACTAGTGCCGTGAGCATACAATGAGATAATATTTATAGAGTGATTTTAAACCTTAAAATAATATATACATGATAACTGTGATTATAAATTATTGATTATTGTTTTAATTATATATGATGAACAGGTCAAGGTCACAAGTCTCCAACAATGTTAATAAAGACAGCAAGAGGGCAAAGAAACATTCTCCTCTAATGTTCCATTTAAGCAAAATTAATCTTTTTTTTTTGTTGTTGAGGCAATTGGGGTTAAGTGAATTGCCCAGGGTCACACAGGTAGTGTCAAGTGTCTGAGGCTGGATTTGAACTGAGGTCCTTCTGAATCCAGGGCCGGTACTCTATCAACTGCACCACCCAGCTGCCCCCAAAATTAATCCTAATATAAAGTGAGACCAATACATAAAGCAAGGAAATAAGCAAGAAAACTTCAAAATAAAGTTTGTCCTGTCCTCTGCTATAATTGTTGCCAATGACAATATCTTGATGTACTGGATCTGGTCTTTGACCTACTAATGATATTTGTGTATCCCCTGGTCTCCCAGTCCACCTTCTTCTTTGAGATTCCTTCACAGCCTTGATTCTAAAGTCACTCACATCCATAGCTTACTCTTCTCTCCTTTTGTTTCACATTTATCTTTCATATTTCTTGCCCTGCTAATGCCTAAGACTGATAATGATTTTGATGGCAAGAATGATGGTACTAATAACAGCGATTACAAAATAGCCATTCAAAAGGATAGATAGATTGCAAATAACTTTCAAAAGATCATAGATTTTGATTAAAAAGGAACCATGAAGTTCACGTCCAACCCTCTCATTTTACATATGAGGAAACCAAGTCATAGAGAGATTATCACTTGCCTAATGTTACAGCTAGTTAGCATATGAGGCATCTTGATCTCAGTCTAATACTTTTTTTGACTATAACACCAGTCTGCTCCTTACTATAACCTTGGAATTGTAAGAAACCTTCTAGATGATTCTTTGATATCACCTGGTATTTAGTTGCTTCTGTAAGGTAATTTTTCATATTAATTAGGGCTTATTTCTCTCAGGGATTCTCTCTAAATTAGTAAAGTGGGTTTCCAAGCTTTATAAGTGCAAAAAATGAACAATATTTTAGCTATTTTGGCTGGATAACTGTACCACCTCCCCTTTTCCCCAACACCACACCCCTAGCACATATATAAATCTATCTCCTCCATTCATATTCCACAGTAATGCAGCACAGTTGGAAGAAATCATAAAATTGTGGTGACTTTGTCTCCTAAAAATAGTATGCTGTCATTAACTTACCTCCCCCTGCTACACAATGATCTTTTAAATAATAACAATAAAGTAAGCTGTTTGTTCCCTCTCACATTTGTCCAAATAACGATTTGAAATTTCTTTTATTAAGTCCTCAACTATATATTACTGCCCTCTCAACAGATTAAATCACATGTTTCTTGCTTTACTGAAAAGATTAGGGAAACATTACATGAGTTCTCACAGTTCTCTCCTCCACAGGTCAAAACATTTTTTTTTCATTATCTTCTGTTTGCACTTCCTCCCCCTCTTCTTATAAGATAAAAGTCCTTTAGCTCCTTAGCAAAATTAACTTCTTACCTGTGCCCTTGTGTATACTGACCATCTCCTCTAGTACCCTGATCCATCAATTATTTCCCCTAATTTGCAGTTGCTTCCTTCCTATTACACATGCCTCAAAAAAAGAATGTTCTGGTTTCCCATACCCATTCCTATATTCTCCCATTTCCATGATCTGTACTTTCATAAGTGTGACTCCACATTTCACCAGCTTCCCATATAACTCAGTAGTAGATCTCTGAAAATTACTTGACTCAAAAGTCATGATCCTGTTGCCAGATCTGGTGATGAGCCTCTATGAATGATTGCCCTGTCTTTTGGACAATCAACATAGATTCTGTCAGTAAGCACAGACTCAAAGCCTTGCCACCTTAGAAGGATCGGGCAGATATACTTTGCTGGCTTAACATTTGAAAACCTAGTTTCACTACTACACCATAATGTTGCATTACAGTATTAATGGAGACCTCCTCTCTGGAGTCAGAAACTCTGTCTCAACATCACATGCTCTTTGACAGTCTTATCCATTTCCTTTCTGCCTCTAGCTAGAATGCTTAAAAATCTCTATCTCCAGCTCTCATCTACTCTCCTGAGCTCTAGAACTGCCTCTCCTATTGGATATGTTCTTTTAGATGTCCTACCAGCACCTTAAACTCAATATGTCCTAAACTGACTCATCTTTCCTGCCTCCGAACTTCTTTGTTCCATGCACAATATTACCATTCCCAGTTACTCAGGCTCAAAGGCTCCAAGCTATTATTGACTCTTCCCTCTTCCTCCTCCTCCCTTCAATTCATTGTCAAGGTTCAATTCTACCTTTAACTATCTTCATCCTTCTTTCCAACCCTCATTAGCATAGGCCCTCATGACATCTCACCTTTACAATGATAATAAATTCCTGACTGATAAATATAATCTCCCTCTTCTATAATCCATCTTTCTAACACACATCCCTGACCATACTCAAAAACTGTAAGTGAATACATATTGCCTACAAGACATGATATAAGTTCAATAGCCTATATTTCACAGTCCTATCAATCTGGTTCCAAGCTCTCTTTACATAGGAATTTCACAATACCCTGAGGTGAGATCTTGCCTATTTAACTAACCTTGATGATATAATTAATGATTGACAACTCAGTACCCTTTAGATATTTGGAATGGTTAATAGAATAATCAACCACTCCCCAATGAAGGAATGATCTCACCAAATGTCGTAGCAATGGAGTAGGTGTTTAGGCTGAGTATTCAGTTTTCTTTTGTTAAAGGTTTATTGCTTTTAATTCAAAATTGACCTCCAGAGGCCAAGTTTCCCTGGGACCGAGAAATATCCAATACTCTCAAAATTGTTTCCTTTTCAGATGAAAGCTGATCATATTTGATTAGGTATCTTTTGCCATGAACAAAGAGGTACAAATGTTCATGTTATAATACTTAATTATAGCTTTAGTAACCTTTAAGTTGCACTTGGATTTTTGTTACATTCTGTGTATTTAGTTCTAACAAGATAGTGGAGACATTCATTGCATTTTTGGCAGTGATATTAAAATGTGGAGTTCAGTTAACCCATCCTATTTTTAAGACCTTCAAATATTTATTCCTTATATTAGGAATCCTTCCTCACTCCAATTCATTCTTCAAGGCTTTAACTGAAGTTTTCTCCAACTACTATGTCCCACACAACTCACCCTTCACGTCCTATGATATTTATTTTTGCCTCCATGTATCCAGTCACTTCTACTCTCTTATCTTGTTACCTACACATTTCATGTAAATTGATCTTCTTTTCTCAATAAGATCATAACTTTGTTGAAGGCTGATACCATTCAATCCACATATTTTTAATCAGAAATGTCCTGTTTTTCTATGAACAAAAGTATCCATTTCTCCTGTACCTAGATTTCCAAGTCTTAGAGCAGTTGCTTCATCGAACACTCTTCTCCACATCCCATCTCTATCCTAGAGAAAGATACAAGTATGCTAGATGCTGACCACACAAATTATGTACTAGAACTTATACTAAGGCTATTGGACAATCTGAATAGTCCCTTAAATCTGTGGAAACATTAGGGTCCCAAAGGACCCTCATTAGTTTTTGAATTTATCTACTTACCTCAGCCTTGTCTTATAAAATATAATTGTTGCATTTATTGATAGCATTTATTCTGTATTTAAATACCTGTTGACCTTCTTGTGCTCACTTGCCATGCAAAAGAGTATTTTGCCAACTAAATACTTGGCCACTTTCCCCAATCCAGGTTAAATTTAAGAGTACGTAAAACCTTACATCAGTCAAAGAAAGAGCCATTGATTTCCAACAGAGAATATTTGAGTGGGAAGATTGGATGGGGGCAACTGGACAATTTCCCAGTTTCTCTTCAATGAGGTCTTCCCAAAGGGTGGCCTCATTAAGTTTATTTGAAGTGAGATCCTAGAACATCAGATACAAGGATATTCAAGTATAATTCCAAAATCTCAAAATCCATGTGTGTGTGCATATATATATATATATATATACACATACATATATACATATATACACATATATATATATACACACACAAATACATATTCATGCACACACATACACAATATTTTCATAATATATATCTCCTACTCTAGAGTTCTACTCCAATGCTTCACCCTAGCATGGATAGGATTTTGGGTTCCTGAAGATTCTTCCATTATACCGTCAATTGTAGAGGTTCTTACTAGGCTTGACAGCATAGTTTAGACATGATGACATTATTTCTGTTGAACACGTCATGGTTACTTCGCATATATTTTGTATTTGATTTTCAGTGTCCCCTTATTTTAGTGCAGCAGAATGTAAGTGTCTTGAGGGCAGGAACTGTTTTCATTTTTTACTTTGTATTCTCAGATCCTAGTATAGTGCTTGGCATATAGTAGGTGCTCAGTGAATTCTTTTTGTTTTGATTTATCTAGTCTAGCTAATTGTGAGAAAGCTAATTTCCAGAAGGTTGACTACAGGATGGTAAATTTGGAAAGTCTGGATCAATGAAGAGAGTACTTAAACAAATGAAATCATAGATTTTAGAAGTAAGTAATCTCTCTCTCTCTTCTCTTCTTCCCCCCTCTCTTCCTCCCCCTCTCATTCTATCTCTATTATCTCTATCTGTTTTTTGTATATATACACATATGTGTAAATACATACATATTCATACACATATATTATATATAATCACATGAATCAGCTGTTAATTGAGAGAGCCTACAACATTTTTTTGTAAAGAGTTGATTGACCAGCATACCATGGGTGCCCTTACTGTGAATATTCTATACTGTGCCATGGCTATGTGGGAGTAGTCTGTTGATGACATCTTACAACCCAACTTGCTACACAGCCTTAAGACATAGGTTAGCTCTCTCTGAGCCCAGGTGTCATGTAACATATTAGGTGAGGAAGCAGCTGCAAATAGCCCTTGTTGTTATTGCATAAGAAACTATGGCTACTCATTAGTCTGTCTTTCTGGTCAGTCCTGGGTAACAGCACCAATAACCACCTCCAGGTCACACTAATGATTAAACACCCAATCTCTGTCCAGGCCATAAAAGCCACCAGGAGGAGCTAATGACTGATGGAGCTTTGTGCACACCAATATTTAAAGTGAATTCCCTCTACAGAACTTCCAACCTCTTGCTGGCTCAAAGTGTTTAATAATTTATGTGGTAATGGATGGACCAGGAATAGCCTGCCCTTCAAACAGCTTATTGAGAAGAGCAACTGTGCTTCATTGTTTCTTTTGTGGGTTCTTTCCTGGGAGGAATGCATTTCAGCTTTCCTAGAGACAGAATGGTGTAGAAAGTGCTGCATTAGCAATGCTCCCAAATGACTCCCATTTTAAATTAAAAACATGCTGACTTTTGGGGTTTTGATGCTTCCCACAAGCTCACCATGTACAGACAGCCCTGAAAAGGGATGGAGCCTGGAAATGGTGAATCAATCGCCAGTATAGGAGAGCAGAGATCGGGAAAGTAGAACTCTCATTCTTAACTCACTATTTTTAAGGAAATTGCACACAAGTGCATCATGGGGTGCAAGAACAACCTGGAAAGGCCCTGCAAAATTTCACAAATATGGTGGAAAGAATAGCATCAGTACAGGAGAGATGCAGCTTCTAGTCCAAAGTCTCCTGGAAACCAGTAGTTACCTAGATGGCCCAGTAGATAGAGCATTGGACCTAGAGTTAGGAAGGCATGAATTAAATTTCATTCTTGAGCACTTGCTAGCTGTGTGACCTTGGGAAAGTAATTTAACCTTTGGTGACCTCAGTTTCCTTATATATAAAAAGATAATAATAATAATACCTACCTTTCAGGGCTGTTGTGCAGATAAAATGTGACATCTGTAAATGGTTTTGCAAATTCTACAGTTTCATAAAAATGTTTACTATGTGTATTATTGTTATTATTTGTTCTGAGAACAAGAGAGTATCACTTCATCCCCTCAGATCTTCATTTTCCTTATTTGTATTAGCAGAATAGTAATTTCTGTCCCAAATTGAGTAGTTATACCAAAATATCTCATGAGATCTCACTCAGCTATGAGACCTATAAGGAGAGATTGTGTTGATACAAGGAACTCCCAGATGCAGAGCTCCTTCTATCTGAGCAGTATACATGGATGGCCCATCTTCTCCTCATGCCTCTAGTCATTTATCCTTTTGATTGCTTACTAAATGTCAATCCCCCTGTAAAAATAATCATTTGTGATTCATTGCAACATGCTTCTGAAAACTGTATATCTCTCCTTTGCCATGTGGGTGATCCTCAGTGTCGATGACCTACATCTATATAAAATCTATGAAATTGTACTGTCACATAAATTGGCCTTTTGTTTCGTGAAGGAGTTAAGGGTCATTCAATGTGCTAGATAATTTCATAAAGGTAATCTAGATTAATCTGCAGTTGTTGTTTTAGTTCGAGTCCAACAATTGCCCATTTATATAGACTGTCCAAGGTATATATGTGCATGTATGTATGCATGTATATATGCATAGACATATACGCACATATCCATATATAGATAGATATCCATTTCTATAGATAGATACATATTCCTAAGTGAGATTTTTCATCATTTATGATGGCCTAACTGCCTGCACAAGAAAAATAAATTATTATTCATTATTCAAATAAAACTAAGCAGTTCAATAAAAGAAACCTATAAATTTGTTATATGTGTACATGCATACATTTGTACATATGTATGTGTGTAAGCATGCATACATCAGTATACCTATATGTGGATAGGCATGTGTGGATAGACATGATGCATACATATATAAATTCATAAATATATATGTATATGTGTATGCATATATATATGCATACATATATAATCGTACTTACACACATACTAAATTGTTTGGTATCTTTTATTGAGCAGCTTGGTTGCATTTGAATATAAGGCATTCTTCATCTACTTTCTTTTTCTTATGTGGACATTGAGGTCATCATACATGATTAGGGATCTCTACAGTGTTTCAGGGATTTATGCAATTATCATAATGCAATATGTGAAGAAGAGCCTCTGGAAGACTTCATCCCCTACATGGAATCCTCAGCATTCAGATCTACACTGGCACCCTTCATGCCTGTGGTATTTTGGCAACCATATGTCTCTTATATGCTTCACTTAATATGGATAATATCCAATGTTATTAACAAGTAAAGGACTAAGCCAAGATTTTAGTAACTATTGAACAATTAACTAGAAAATATTTTTTTCAAGTTTACATCATTGTGGCTTGAATAGAAAGTCTATAAAGAAGTTACCAATCTAGAAAAAAAAATGATGGTAGATTTTAAAAATAAAGAAAACAAAAATAATACAAGTTATCTCAAAAGACAGTGTGGTTATTAGTCCTTTAAAAACAGAAAACTGCACTAAGATCTTTGGGACACCCTTTATTTCTTGAAAGTCTCTCTTGGTTAATTGAGCATTCACAGGACATTGGGAACAGGTCTTACAGTGAGGCAGTCTGGCACAGAGGATGACAGGATGTATTTTACAAGTTACACACATGCTTGGATACCAAAATTTCATATAAATATTTTGCTGCTTGTTTCATAAAACCTAGTTCCATTGAAAATGGGTTTCATGGACCCTTTTGATGTGAAATATCATTTCACTCAAAGAACAGAAGGAGTATGATGCAATGTTACTGTTGTTGTTCAGTCGTGTCTGACTATGTGACCCCATTTAGGTTTTCCTTGGCAAAAATCTGCCAATTCATTCTCCAGCTCATTTTACAGATAAGGAAACTAAGGCAAAAAATGTTAAGTGACTTGGCTAGGGTCACACATCTAATTAAGTGACTGAGGTCAGATTTGAACTCAGAAAGAGGAGTCTTCCTGACTCCAGTCATGATACTTTAGCTACCTTGCTATCTGGCTGTCCCATGGTACAATGATGCTAGCCCAAAGAGGCAGGTGATTGAAAGAACTTGGAATTAGAGAGTCCACACTCTTTCCTTCTGATGCTCCCTAACTTGGACATTTTTCAGGATTATCTGCTTCCAGTGGTGGGAAGGGATAAGTAGGGTTGCGAGGGTCATTATTGTGAAGTAAAAACCAAAACAACACAAAACAAAGAAAGCAAAACCAAACCTGTGGGTTTGGAATGAAAACCCAATCTGACTGCTTACTGACTAGCTATTTGACCCAGTGAATATAAGACCATAGATTGAGAAGCAGAGGAGACCCTAGAGTATGTCTCGTCCATCCCCTTAATTTTACATAGAGGAAACTGAACTCTAGAAAGTTTAAATCACTTGCTCAAGGTCACCAAGGGAACAAACAGCAGAGGTGGGATTTTAACCCCTCTAAACTTCAGTCAGTTCCTTTCCCACTGTACTATACTAGCTCCCTTGGGTATGTCACTTCCCATTTCTGGATCTCAGTTTCTCCATTTATAACATTGGGGACTAGATGATCTTTGAAACTCCATCTCTAAATCTACAACCCTATGATACAAGTTGGGGGTCATTAACTCTATCCCTTGGAGGATAATGAGGGAAGAATTATCCGAATGGATACAATGAAGATGGAAATTAGCTATGATTTTTACTTATCCATAATTTTCTTAACTATAATAATCCTCTGCCCCTCCCCCTTCACTGACTATAATTAGTAAGGGAATAAGGCCAATGGCTGCACATGTAATTCTTAAAAGGCATAATTTGTTTCAAAGAAGGCTAATGTCATTTTTCTCACGGTGGAGCTTGATGGTAAACTAGCAAGCAGCGAGGAAAATCAGGTTTAAATCATTTCAGAAACAACAGAATTCTGTGTGTCCTGGGCAGATGGACAGAACCCAAGCTTGGCAATCTCCCTTCTAGAAAAGGCAAAACTGCATCTCACCTTTCATTCATGTCCTTGGCTGAATGGTTTTCCTGGGTGACACAGGCGCCAATGAAAATATGCATAATGAAGTCTCTGTTTCCAAACAGCATGTGAAGATTCCCCCCACCACAGTAAAGCCCAGAGATTTCACTCAGCTTAGACCAAAGCAGAGTCTCAGTTAGTTGGGTCCCCAGGTTGGAACTGAATCAATGAGATACGAGGGCCTATGGCAGGCACTTTCTAGCTTCTAGTTCTAACTAAGAGAGATTATGAGAAATTCCTCTTTGACTTAGGCAGGCCCTCATTTGGTGTAGGCAAACCTGTTTAAATAAAACATGAAGAATTGCCAAAGCCTGTAGGACATATAAAGTGAGGTACGTTAATAAAGCCTTATGGTATGTTAGCAAAATCCAACATGTTTGTGCTAATGAAATCTATGATTTAAGAAACTCACACTTCTTGTAGTCTCCGAATGAGAGAAATGCTTCGCTAGGTGTGAGTGAGTCACATCACATACATGTCCAGACATTCCAGGGTTTTATGTACATGAATTCAGTGTTATTGGAGGAAGGCTAAGCTGGTGAGGAACATAAAAAATGATTATGGAAGCCACATAATACACTTTCTCAGAAGGAGATTTATGGAACAATTAATTCATCCTGACCATTGCATTTCATTTACTGGTGGTAATAACACACTGACATTAATGACCGGGTGAGGAACTCATAGTCACACTCAACTTATTTAAATATCCTCAATTCCTGCTCAGAGTTCAACAATAACCTCTACTAGAAGAAAGAGTTCTATTTCACATAAGGGACAGAACACTATTTCAACTAACATAGACTTTCCCCTGAGATCACCTTTTAAAATGAGTCAGCTTATACCTCAACCTTGAGGTGGCTTTCCTTTAGAAATAATAATAATAATAATAATAATAATAATAATAATAATAATAATAATAATAATAAAGGTTTGTTGGCTATTTTCCCTCTGGGTTACACTAACAGTTTAGGTTAAAAAATAAAGTCCCCAAAGACATCTTATTTTAGGGTTTTTTTTTTAACCTGTATTGTAAATACAGAGAAAAAACATCGGAGAAAGTAAAAGAAGCTGGAGCAGTGAACTAGGGCTTGTATGATAGAGTAGACCAACCACCCATCATAAATAGAGATAAAAAATGGTGCCCAAGAAGGTGCCAGATGTGATCAGTTACATAAGAGACACTTTATTCCTTGTTTTGACCTCAAAATTGGTGATGAATCCATGGTTTGGAACTGGGATTTCATTTATATGGAGAACTACTAATGTGGAAACTATCCATTAGAGCAAAACAGAAACTCATCTATGACTTAGTCTTAGAAAGTTTGTTACTCGAGGTATAGAAGGTAAAATAGCTAAGTGAAACTCATCTATAACCAAAGAGCTAGTAAGGTTCTGGGGCAGGATGTGAATCCTGTTCTTCCTGATTCCAAGGCTAGTCCTTTAGCCAATAGACTCTCTCTCTCTCTCTCTCTCTCTCTCTCTCTCTCTCTCTCTCTCTCTCTCTCTCTCCACACACACACACACACACACACACACACACACACACACACACACACATGTTTATATGTATATATGTAAGGGTGTATATGTGTGTATTTACCTTTGTGTGTATATATACACATATATCTATATCTGTGTATATACAGATATATGTATATATCTGTACATATACATGGACATATATACTCATATAAATATATACACATACATGCATATACATATATGCATATACACAAATACACACACACATATACTCATATACACATATACCTGTGGGGTATGTAGGTTGTTGAGAGAAGACTAGCCCCTCTGGTCTGAAGTTTTGCTGAACCCTTTTTATGGCTGCTCATCCACTTTTGGGGTTTACCTCTCATCCAACTCTCATCTGTACCTCCAAGAAACTGTAACATCTACAATGACCACACCCCAGTAAAACCTTCTTAGCATGTAGGTGGATTAAACCCATTGGTAAAAAAATATAAACCCATTGGTAAAAATATATATACACACATAATAAATATGTACATATATGTATATATACACAATACATATATATGTCGGTATTGTATACTGTGTGCTAATCTATAATATATACCCTCCTGTGTGTTTGTGTATGCATGTGTTAATCAGCTCTTTCTCTAGGATGGTGGGTGTGGGTATATGCATGGGCACAGATTCAGTCACTGGCTTCCAATCCTCTAAAAACAGAAAAAAGGGTGACTGCCGGATGCCTGTATTTCTCTTGGACAGGTGCAGAATGTGATATGTGTTTCCTCCTGCCGTTCACAGGATCTGCCCTCCAGATAAATACAAGAACTGTCAGAACTGACACCTTCTGCAGGAATTAAGAAGGAAAGAACTGAATAGCCAAACTTGGAAAATTCTCCCCAATATTTCATGAACATTTTCCTCAGGAGATCCTGAAGGACCTTAATTCCTGCCCCCACTCCCCAACTTTGCTAAAGAACTCATGGCATTCATCTGAGTAGATGGGAATGCTGTAACCTCTGGGGAAAGGAAGGCAATATTTTGCTAAAACTTTAAGGCTAAACAGAGTAAATTTTTCCAGCCCTGAATGCCTCTGTGAAAGAATCTGGCTCTGCCCAAAGGCTTCTTGGGAAAAGGTGGCTTTTAAAAGCCTATTCTTTGGGGCTTACTGCAGTGTGACTTTTGTGTAATCTCTATGACAAAATGGGGATCCGCAAAGGAAAAGGAAACTACAACAATGCCCGCCAGTCCCTGGGAGACGGGCCTGATTAATGGGCAATTTTATGGCTCATTTGTAAAAAGGGAAATTCTAACAGAGCACCCTGTTTACTTTGGTCATACGATTCATATCAGGATTCCAAGGAGAGGGTCTGCAAAGAAAGGCAACATTTTTAGGGTTTAAAATACTCAATGGCTTGGCTAAGCAGGGTGAATAGATTATGGGTATTAGCATTAAAGAGTCTCAACGACCTAGAGATTTATTACAAACACCAATTGAGTTGGAATGGTAAAATCTAGCCCATTTTTCATTTTGCAAGTTAGGTAGTGTAAACTCAAGTCCAAATGAAACATTGGAAGCTTAAGGGTGAGTTCCAGTATCCCTGCCTCCCCCACTCCACCTCAGACGACTTCCATAACTAACATGGTGGCCTAGGGATACATCAGTGCCTACCATTCATCCTGGTCTATTTATAGTATGTAGTTGTTGGATTCTCAGTGTTTTGGACTGCCCTTGGGACTGAATCTGAAGTTTAGATTCTGGTCCATCAACATTTTAAGAAAAGCCCTCCCTAACTTTATAAGGTGCAGAATGTAAGCTATTTGAGGGCAAGAGCTTCAGTTCTGTCTTTGTATCTGGAGGCCTAGCACAGAGCCTTACATAAAGTAAACAGTCTGTGAAGGCTTACTCAACTGAAATGAGTCACAGAAGTTTTGGAAGACTCATCTTCCTAAGTTCAAATCTGGTCTCAGACATTCATTAACTGTGTGACCCTGGGCAAGTCACTCCACCCCATTTGCTTCAGTTTCCTCATCTATAAAATGAGCTGGAGAAGGAAATTTTTAAAAATTCCAGTATCTTTCCCAAGAAAACCCCAAATGGTGTCACAAAGAGTCAGACATGACTGAAACAAGTGAACAACAATATAGCCTAATAGGATTTAGAGTTGGAAATATGAGAGATAAGACAGACTTAATTATTTTGGAGATGAAGATACTCAGGACTTCAAAGGAGAAATACAAATACAATGCAGTAAAGAATATCAGATCTGAAGTAAGGGAATCCTGACTTTGAACTCTACTACTTGGGCAAACCCCCAACTTCTCTAGGCCTCAATTTCCTCATCTGTAAAAAGAGGAATTTGCCTTAAATCAGAAATTCTTAACCTTTTTGTGCATATGTCATGGACCTTCCTTTGGCAGTCTTGCAAAGTATATGGACTCTTCAGAATAATGTTTTTAAATGCATAAAGTAAAATGCATAGAATTACAAAAGAAAACAATGATATTTAATTGCAGTTATAAAAATATTTTGACAAACAAATTCATAGACACTAGGTTTAAAAATAAACTAACAGACCCTTCTCTAGACTATCCACAGATTTTTGTCTGGCTCAAAATCTATGATCTTAGCACTTGTTCAAAGTCATAAAGGATATTAAGCAGCAACTGAATCCCAATTCCTCCAAGTTCAAATCCATTTAATTGAGAAACAGAGATTCTGTTCTAGAGAAACACCCCTTCTTTCTAAATTTCTTCTGACTCTATCCCACTAATAATACAGGAGCTACTTGAATAATGTTTACACCTACATTTAGAGATTTTAGCTTTCTTTTTTTTTTTTTTGACTAGCTGTTCTGTATTTCCTTCCCAGTTCAGAGGAATAAAAACCCAGATGGAAATAATCAGCCTACTTCATCCAATGTGAACTAACTGAATGAGCAAGATTGTTGGTACAGAGTACATAGCACAGGGGATATTTGAAACAGCCTTGCTTCTAATCAGTCTGGTCTCTGATGTGTATACTCATACACATATATACAAATACACATAGATATAGAAAACATGATTAGGAAACTCAGAGGATACCATATGTTGTCAAAATTCCCCAAGTCTGCCTCCTGATAAGCTGTACAATTTCAGAATGTTTTCCTATAGTCCTGGAAAAATCACTGACACCATTGTGCTCTGGGCACCAAGGTGCTGACCCATGTTTTTCCAGAGTCCCACTGCCACCAGCAAATTGTTGCACCTTTGAAGACTCACAACACATTTATACTCTTTGGAATGGCAGTCACATTGTTTATTTTGGTGAGGGGTAGAATAAAGGGGGGAAAGTCACTGACAAAGTACAGAAAGTGAAGTTTTAGGGAGGGGGAAAAAGCCTCTTTTCAGCAGTGATTTTTATCAAACGTTTTCCAACTTTCATTTTATCAAGTGTCCTAGAAAAGTGCTGTTGGATGCAACACAAAAAGGGAAGGATAAATGGAGGATTTCTTGTGAAGCCTTGTTGCCCTTTCCCTCTTCTACTACTGTTATTGTGTCAGAGACAGTCAGACAGAGAGACCCAGAAAATAAAAAAAAAAGAAAGAGACAGAGAGAGAAGAGAGACAGACACAGAGAGACAGGAACAAAAGGAGGCAAGGATCATCTTACACAAACGACCACAAAAGTATTTGACGACTGAAAGTAAATTGAAAAAGCTAATCACCTCGCAGAAAATGCTCTAATATTCAGTACCCACTGGGGTCTTTTCCTAGAAAAGCTTTACAATGAATAGCTGTATTGAGTCTCTGCTACTTAACAAATTTAAGCTTCTATATTGTAGTATTATTATGAGGCAACACGGACTTATAAGGAAATTTCATTACTTGTGCATTTACCAACCATGGGGTCTATTCTCTTCTCAACACTTGAATGTGACTCATATTAATTTCAGTGGGAACTGAGCATGTGTATCAAGGGGAGAATAAACCCCTAAGTATATAATTAGTAATTACACACTTATTTCTAGGTCTTGACTTGGAGAGATCAATTTTGTTTTGTCCTACAAAGTACAATGGTTGCATTGACAAAATTGGGAGCCAAACAATTTGCCAGGCTGGTCTTGCATGGAGTTTGTATCTTTACTAGACTTGCCTTTATCACAAGCTACTTGCCCCCTTGTACAACTACAAATATGCTCTTATATTCTGAGTTATATTTTCCTCCCTGCTCCATTTGGCATTTTAGAAGCAGACTCATTTCTAGGATACAAATGGACATTTGTTAATATCAATGAAATCTAAAAGCAGTGCAGAAAAGTGAAAGAGATTCCTAGGATGTGTTTGATCAGATTTCATGATTGGTGATCATGGAAGTGTTATCATAAACAACACTGATCCTAGGATCAACTTCCCTCCTACTCAAGAGAGAAACAGTTTGGTTTTTTTTAACCTTAGGAATTATGTATACTTTCCAAGCTCTTCTGAGCTTCCAGAAGCTAATCTATCCTTGGTAGAAAGACAGAAAGGAAAGCGGACTCCTTTATATTTTTTAATTTTTTGAGACTTAAAAGACACCGGAGACAGAGACCAGAAATTCTTCTTTCACCTATGGTCTTGGCCCACTCAGAATGGGAAGAATAGCTATGCTCATGTTCTTATAGTGTCCATCTCCCTCTCCCTTGACTAAACACACACACACACACACACACACACACACACACACACACACACACACACACACACACACACCAGCAGCAGCAACTAGGGTGAATTCTGAAGAAGTCCTGTTAGTCAGTCACCACTTAGTGAACACCAAGTGGATCACAGAATTATAACCCGTCACTATTATTATTTATTATAAAAAGACAGATGGGGCAGCTAGATGGCTCAGTGGATAGAATGCTAGTCCTGGAGTCAGAAAGATCTGGGTTCATATCTGTCCTCAGATACTTACTAGCTATGTGACCTTGGGCAGGTTACTTAACCTCTGTTTGCCTAAGAAGTGGCTTGTTGGCTCAGTGGATAGAGTATTAGGTCTCAAACCAGGAAAACCTGAGTTCAAATCTGTCTTCATAGAGTTGCTGTGTGCCCTGGGCAAGTCACTTAAAATTAATTTGCTTTATTCCACTGTAGAAGGAAATGGAAAACCATTCTAGTGACTTTGATAAAAAAACAAAACAAAACAAAAAACCAAAAAATACCATCTATGGTCGATGGGGACATGAAGAGTCAGACGCAATTGAACAACAACAAACGTAAAAAGATAACCCAAGTACAAGGCTCATGGAACAAATACCACTTGGTTTGTTTCTAGGGTAGACCAATGAACTCCATTTTTTAGCTCTGTTTGACTATCTCTAACACAGGCTGGCACATGGACATAACATATCTGTTGCTATTTCATCTAAAGCTACTAGAAGAAAATTGCTGGTTTTACTTTTACCCACCCCCAAAATAGGACACACACCCACATACACACCCCCTCCCTCTTTTCCCCCTACTTTTCTCACAAAATAAGAGAATTTTAGATCTAGATTTTTAAATCCTTAGAAATCATCTAGTCTAAATCATTTTTTTTTGGTTTTTGGCAGGGCAATGAAGGTTAAGTGACTTGCCCAGGGTCACACAGCTAGTAAGTGTCAAGTGTCTGAAGCCGGATTTGAACTCAGGTCCTCCTGAATCCAGGGCCGGTGCTTATCCACTGTGCCACCTAGCTGCCCCCTAGTCTAAATCATTTTATAGATGAAGAAACTTGAATCAGAGAGGCTGTTACTCCTTCAAGACTCACAGGTAATTTTATATTATATTCATTTTATTAAAGTAAAGTAGTATGATTCTCATAGTTGGTCCAAATCATGTCTTGTATCATGATTGGTTTTATTTATTTTTTTTTGATAATCTGATTTTGATTATGTAAGGCAGCTTGGTATAGTAGCTAGAAAGCTAGGAAAATACTGTTTCAAATCCTGCCTATCATACTTCTTAATTATAATACCCAAGACAAGTAATTTTTTAGGCAACTTCATAGCATCATGGATTTTGAGCTGAGAGAGACCTTAGAAGCCATCTAGTTCAATCCTCTCTCTTTACAATGAGTAACTGAGATCGAGAAAGGTTAATTGATTTGCCTAGGGTCACATAGCTAGTAAACATTTGAGATAGGTTTTGAAACTAGTTCTTTCTTACTCTGATTCTAATACTACATCTATGCACTATTCTTCCCCCACCCAAGGAATCACAAACCCATCATGTATTTCTTCATGTATCTCTCTTTTGTGTACATTTGGGATCATCTGAAGAAAGGGTATTAATGTACATTTAATAGGGTGTAACTACTGCACAGTGTATATAGCACCCACCCTGGATTCAGGAGGACCTGAGTTCAAATCTGGCATCAGACACTTGACACTTACTAGCTGTTTGACCCTGGGCAAGTCACTTTACCCTCATTGCCCCACAAAAAAAAGTAGTTTGAATGTACAAAAAGATCTAGAGAGTAAAAATTCATGGTGACAGTGACCTTCTTAGGCTTCTTCCAATACTCAATTCCTGGCTCTGCACATAGCAGGCACTTAGCACATTTTCTTGTTGTTATTGTTGTCTTAATATTACAGAATTCTGGGTCTCAAATGCATACGTGTCCAATGGACCAGGAAGGAGAGATAGATCACAACCAACCACAGAAAAGTTAAAAATTTTAAAAGAGAAAGACTACTTTGTTTTTTAAGTAACATTCTCTGCCAAATAACTCTGAACTTCATAAATATTGGACACAATCCCAGTGGTGAGAAGGGAATGAGTCATTCACCTTTTAGAGAGCTTATTAATCCTTTCATGGATCCCCATAGCCAAAGAATTCATCACCTAGTGGTCAAGCTACTGGTTTTCCTAAGTTTCTATGGGTTGGTCCTTGAGTATTAGACTCAATTTTTTTCCTGGAGCTGTCCTCAACTCCTTTTGAGCTTGGTAGATCTTGCCCAAACTTACATTCTACTGACACAGCCTTTGAAAACCCAGATCAACTTAAATTGTTTTTGGAATTTGTTGGCCAGAGTGGGGAAGGGAGAGATGGGAAGAGTTTGCATTTAGGAAATAATACATTACTTTTTAAACCATCCCAAACTTCTCCCTGATGCAAAATTCATTAAAAAAAAATATTTTAGTGTGGGGCAGCTAGGTCATGCAGTGGATAGAGAACCAGCCCTGGATTCAGGAGGACCTGAGTTCAATTCTGACCTCAGACACTTAACAATTACTAGCTGTGTGACCCCAGGCAAGTCACTTAACCCCAATTGCCTCAGCTGGTGAAGCTGTATAGTTGAGAATCCTAGAGCATAACAATTCCCAAGTAATCGGAGATTTCCTCATATTTACAAAGGTCATTTACATGTAAGAAATGACATGTTATAGAATTCAGAACATATATCATGAGAAAAGAAAGTAGATTGGTCAGGTAGTGAAAGGAAGGTAGCCCGGGTCTGCCAGCTACACTGTAATCATGAAATATGATGACCTAGAGGAAGGTTCTCTATATATGATTGGTGGGAAATCATGGACAGGAATTGTTTTTTGTTCAGTTGTTCAGCCATGTCTGACTCTTTGTGACCCCCTGGACATGGCACACCAGGCCCTTCTATCCTCCATTATCTTCCAACGTCTGTCTGAGCTCATGTTCATTGTCTCCACGACACTAGCTCTCCATCTCATCCTCTTCCATCTCCTTCCCCTTTTGTCTTCCATCTTTCCCAACATCAGCATCTTTTCCATTGAGTCCTGTCTTCTCATTATGTGGCCAAAGTAGTAAAGCTTCAACTTCAGTATTTGAATTCCCACTGAATACATTTGCTGTCCAAGGGACTTTTTTTTGGTGGGGCAATGAGGGTTAAGTGACTTGCCCAGGGTCACACAGCTAGTAAGTGTCAAGTGTCTGAGGCTTAATTTGACTCCAGAGCAGATGCTTTATCCATTGCACCACCTAGCTACCCTGTATAAGGGACTTCCAAAAATCTTCTCCAGAACCTTAGTTCGAAGGCATCCTTATATGGTCCAACTCTCCCAGCCATACATTGCTACTGGAATATAGCTTTGAGTATATCAACCTTTGAGAAGCTAGCAAATCCTGCTTTAGACACTTACTAGCTGTGTGACCCTGGGCAAGTAATTTATTCTCTATTTGCCTCATAATAGCACCTGCCTCCCAGCATTGTTGTGAAGATCAAATGAGATAATATTTGTGGGTTTTTTTGTTTTTTTGTTTTTTTTTGGTGAGGCAATTGGGGTTAAGTGACTTGCCTAGGGTCACACAGCTAGTAAGTGTTAAGTGTCTGAGGCCAGATTTGAACTCAGGTCCTCCTGACTCCAGGGCCGGTGCTCTGTCCACTGCGCCACCTAGCTGCTCCATGAGATAATATTTGTTAAGTACCCACAAAGTAACTGGCACATATTAAGTGCTATATAAAATGATAGCAACTATTATTAGTTATTATAAAGATAGCTGATAAGCAGAAAATAATTTTGAGATGGGGTAGGGGAAAAGGGTAATGAACTGAATTAAAAATATTCATTCTGGGAAGAAAAAGTCTTAGAGATTATTTTATAATTGAAGAAACAGGCCTAGAGAGAGGCTGTGATTTACCCAAGCAAATTTGTGGCTAATAGTGAAAACAGTGAACCTGAGTCAGAACTACAAAGTCAGGTGATTTTTATTCTTCATATTATTTTTTAAGGAAATAGTAAACAATAGTATTCAAGAAATTAATTAGTATTCTCTACTAAAATGGTGTGATCATACAATATTATGATTACTACTAATAATAGCTAGCATTTACACAGTGATTTAAGAAATATTTTATACATACATATACATACATACATATACACACAAACACATACACATGCACATGCACAAACACATACACATACACACATGCATACACATACATATACATCTTATTTTATCATCACAAAAACCTTGCAAAGTAGGTACTGGAATTATCCCCATTTTACAGCTCAGGAAGCTGGGGCAAAAAGATGAAATGATTTGTCCAGGGCTACCCAGCCAGTAAATGTCTGAGGTTGTATTTGAACTCAGCTCTTTCTGACTCTGAGCCTAGCACTCTGTCCACTGAACCATGTAGTTGGTGAAGAGAGTCAGTCTAATTATGGAGTCCCAGAAGTATTGAAATATGTATGCTTTCAGGATGTAATAAAGTTCATCTAAAAGCTAGTTACGACAGTGAACAAACCAGTCAAACTACATGCCAGACAAACTTGTTAATTGGAAGGTAAGGTCAGATTAATACCTTTAAGAAATAAGTCTTTTTAATTTTCAAAACTACACAGCAATGGAAGAAATATTGCCAAATTAAAGCCTTGGCAAGTTTGTTTTAATAAAAAGAAAACATTAATTTAGCATTTCCCCCCTTTTTAACATGCAGACAAGAATACTTAAGGTGCTTTGTGGGAGTCAGTTAGGTGATACAGTGGCTAGAATGCTGGAACAGGAAGATCAGATTCTGCCTTGGAACCTTACTACTTTTTCAGCCTAGGAAAATCACTTAATCTTTCTCAATCTCAATTTCTTCATCTGTAAAATAGAGATGATAATAGCACTTTCCTCTCAGGGTGGTTGTAAGGATTAAATGATACAACAAGTGGAAAGTACTTTGTAAACATGAAACTGCTATTTAAATATTAGCTATCATATTCAAAAACAAATTTGTTTGATATGCATTTTATAACTTGTCAGCCCCATTCCCCACATTACAAAAAAGAAAGGAAGGAAGGAAGGAAGGAAGGAAGGAAGGAAGGAAGGAAGGAAGGAAGGAAGGAAGGAAGGAAGGAAGGAAGGAAGGAAGGAAGGAAGGAAGGAGGGAAGGAAAGAAGGAAGGAAGGAAAGAAGAAAGAAAGAAAGAAAGAAAGAAAGAAAGAAAGAAAGAGAAAGAAAGAAAGAAAGAAAGAAAAAGAAAGAAACAAAACCAAATCTTCATCATTGCCATTCATAGTCCAGAAAAACAAATCCCTACATTTGTCATACCTACAGATGTGTGTCTCTTTCTATATTTTAAATTCATCATCTTTATGGTGAGAGAGGAGTGGCGTGTTTCATCTTCATTCCTCTGGATTCATGATATATCATTGTATCAAGCAGTTTCAGTCTTTCAGAGTTTTTTGGGTTTTGTTTTGTTTTACTCAACAAGGTTGTTGTCATTGTAATATCGTCTCCTAGTTGGTGCATACAAATCTGGATTCACGTGTTTACTGGATATGTGACACTAGGCAAGTCACTTAACCCTGTTTACCTCAGTTTCTTCATCTGTAAATGAGCTGGAGAAAGAATGGCAAAACCAGTGGATAAAGCACTGGCCCTGGATTCAGGAGGACCTGAGTTCAAATTCGGCCTCAGACACTTGACACTTACTAGCAGTGTGACCCTGGGCAGGTCACTTAACCCCCATTGCCCTGGAAAAAATAAAAAAAGAATTAAAAAAAAGAAAGAATGGCAAACTACTCTATATCTTTGCCAAGAAAACACCAAATGGGGTCATGCAGAGTTGAACACAAGTCAACCACAATATACCACTTTCTAGAGATTTCCAGTTTTCTCTAAAACTGTTAATTTCTTAATTTCTTATGGCATAACAATTACTCTTTTTTTTGTGTGTGTGTGAGGCATTTGGGGTTAAATGACTTTCCTAGGATCACAGTAAGTGTAAAGTGTCTGAGGCCAGATTTGAACTCAGGTCCTCCTGAATCCAGGGCCAGTGCTCTATCAGCTGATCCACCTAGCTGCCCCAGAACAATTACTCTTTATTTGCATATAACATAATTCATTTAGCCTTTCTCCAACAAGAAGACTCAACTTTACTTTCTAAGTTTTGGTTATTATGAAAAGAAATATTGGCTTTCATCATCAATCATTACAATCATTTTCAAAATGAATTCTCTTAAAATTGATTAAGAGCACAGTAAAGTGAAAAGAGTAATGAATTTTGGGGTTACAGAAAGTGAATTTGAAATTTATCTCTGATACTTATTATTTTGGGGACTTTGGGCAGCTCATCTGATTTTCCTGTTCCTCAATTTCCACATCAAGGGAAAGTTAGGGATGGAGTTATACCAGGAGGACCAAGCTACACTCTGGCCTCAATGATGGGGGCCATATTTATCAGCCAATAATTTATCAAGAATTGGGAAATGAGACCCAAGATGGAGGCTTGGGGAGGTGGAGGACTGGGCTCTCAAGCGAGAAGAGAAGGACAGCCATAGGTGAACCTAGGGCAGGGCACCATAAATAAGCTGGCTGCTTCCCAGTATTGCCAGAAGCTGGTCCTGCTGATTTTCCCTGGCTGGCTTCAGTTCCCAGAAACTGGAAACCTTCTTCAAGTATTGTACTTCCCAGCTCAGTTCTTATCATGCTTCTGGCACACTTAGGCTGTTTAGCCTCCGTTCTGCTATCAATGGAACAATTTGTTACTCCTGTGTCTGTTTTAAGTGGGTCTGCCCTAGAAAGATAGAGCTAAAGGAAAAGTGTACAAAATATATTTGCTTCTGAGGCATGCTATGCCGGGAAAAAGCTAAGAAGAAACCTTTGAAGAGGTCTCCCTGGCCCTTAGCAGCTGAAATATGCATTGGGCCTCCTCCCTGTAGGCTACAGGTTCAGTAACCACTGGTATTTCAGTGTCCAGGACTTTTGGAAACAAACAGTGTGAATCCGTTTTGTTCGTTGTGAGAGACACATAAACACATACCAAAGGACTCACATTTTTTAAAAAATGTTCTCCCTCCTCTCATCACGACTCCTAATTCTTCCCCTATTTTAGATCCTTTAAGACCCACTCAGGTGACCCTTGCAGACTTTGTAGCAAAATCCTGTTGGAGAAAGAAGGAGGGGGGCTGGACCTTCCACAAAATCCCCTGTGGCCCCTGCCTATCAATGTCTTCTCTGATTCCAAAATGAAGCAGAGATGTCTTGGCAGAGAAAACTTGGTGGAATCAGGTATAATCCTCAGGAGAAAACAATTGTATGCAATGAAAACTTGAAAGCACAAAAGGAAGAGATTTTTCAGGAAGAAACTCCACTATGCAAGGCTTTATTGACCAAAAAAAAAAAAAGTTCTTTAGTTGGTTTACGGAGTTTTTTTTCTCTTTCATCTCAAACAGAACACCAAAGAAAAGCACAATACCGATATTCCTTTTCTTTTCTTTCTTTTTTTTTTGAGGGGAATGGTTTTGAATTTCTGGAAAGAATAATTAGGTAAGATGGAGGGAATGTTGGTATTGAGAAGGAAAAAATGCATCCTATGGGCTGCAATGTTAATTATCTTTTTAATCATCACCCAAAATAATTTGTGACAAAACTATTTTCATGAAGATCTGTGCTACATGATATTAAAAAAAATCTTCTTTCTGAAACTTCATTTGAGAGATATCTAATGACATAAAATAGTCAAAAGAGAATAAGGACATGAATCCAATATTCAACCAAGCTTTAAAAATATTTCCATTGCATGTGACAAAAGTAAATATATATTCATTATAGAGATCAGTGGTAACATTTTTTTTGGAGTAGTAAGTGGAGACTTTATCTACAGGGTACTGGAAATGTTTCCTGTTATTTGTTTATATTCCCTGAGCCAAGCTCAGTGTCTTGCATATTGTTGGCACTTAATAGATGCTGGTTGGATTGAGCTAATTTATGCTGAATTGGATTGGATTGAAGGTATTTAAATCCAGGCAGTTGGAAAGGAGGTGTGGGAATATCATCAGCTCTCAATGCTGAATCTAGAAAGATATTTTGAATGCAGAGAAATTTCAAGAGCTGATAGAATGACAAGGTCACAGAGGGAGAGAAAGAGACAAAGACAGAGAGAAACATATTGAGAGAGAGAGAGAGAGAGAGAGAGAGAGAGAGAGAGAGAGAGAGAGAGAGAGAGAGAGAGAGAGAGAGAGAGAATTTAGTGGGGGAGCTGAAATGAAAGATATCCCAAATTTGGAATTTGGAAGGATAAATGTAATGACTTCAACTTAGGATTCTAAGTCAAGTCCCGGTGTTTAATGGTGAAATAATAAGAGTGAGGAGGGGAGAGTCTTCTACCAAAGTAGTGCTAATTTCTACTAAAACATGAAGAAAGAGGGATCTGAGGGAATTAATGAATAATATTACTCATTTGTGATGAAGAAATTAGTGTTTTAGTAATTTTAATGGATAAACTAGGCTAGGTAGTACAGTGTTTATAATGCTATGCACAAAGTCAGAAATAACTCATTTCAGATCTGGCTTCCTATGAGGCCAGCTATATGACCCTGGGCAAGTCACTTAAACTCTACCTGCCTCAACTAGTTTCCTCAAATGTAAAATGGTAATAATGATAGCACCTACCTCACAAGGTTATTATGAAGATCCAAATAAGGTATTATTTATAAAAAAAAAAAGTATTTAGCACAGTGCTTCCTGTACAGTAGTAGGCTTCCACCAGTCGCAGACGACCATGGATCAGTGCCTTGAAGACCCACAGGCCGCAGTGTGGCTGTGTAGCTTGAGTGTCCTCTCCAGGGCGCTAGCCTGGGCAGATCAATATGGAAAACAAGCTGTTGTCCATGCAGCAGGTTTTCCCTCTCTGCAGCATTGGTGGATCCAAAGGAGAGGCAGAGCCAATACAGTTTGGCACCAGTGCCACTGCAGGAGTTGCCAGAGGGATGTGATGTCCAACATCCAACTGCCTAAGGGACTCCGACTCTTGATTTTTCCTCAGGGTTAACTCCCAAAGCCTTTCCCATATATGTGTATAGCTGCAAGGCAGCGGAGGTTTAAAATCAGGGTTTTCCTTCCCCTAGGAGAGTTGCCTGTTAGGGCTGACAAGCCCCACCTGCCCAAAGCAACTGGTTTTAAGGTGCCAGTGACTTGCCTTCACCCCTTCTTATTTATTTATTTATTTATTTATTTATCTATTTGTTTGTTTGTTTATTTATTTATTCATTCATTCGTTTATTTATTTGTTTGTTTGTTTATTTATTTATTTAATTAATTGCCATACCCTCATTGAATACAGTAAGCATCTTGGGGGGACAACAAACAATTCCATGAGTGTCATAGTTCATTGAAATGGGAATGACGGCATTTTGTTTGATATGTATTGAAGACAGAATCCTACATGGAAACAAATGGGGAAAATTCTGAACTCATCAAATGGATTTGAAGGTCACTTATGGAAGCTATGTATGGCTGGCAATTTTGTGAGAAAAGTGAGTCTCCAAAACATTGAGGATGTTTGTTAGAGGTGGCTTGATTGTATATCTCTTAAATCTTTATAATGATCTATTTTGCATTAGTGATTTGGTTATCTTGGTATCACCCCTACTAGACTTGAAGTTTCCTGAACTAAGGGAGCCTATCTGAATTACTTCTGTAAGCCCGGAACAAGCAGTAGATGCTTAATAAATATTGGCTGAATTTAACTAAATGCATTTGAGATTTTGTAAGAAAAATGGTAGATTTAACATAACAATTGATTTTTAAATAGTTCTTTGAAATGACAAAGGACATTTACCACCACACCTCCCCAGGGAGGAGATCATCAGATCATAAATTTAAATCTGGGTGGAAACTTGAAGATCGTTGAGTCAAATCCCTTTCATAGCACAGATTAGGAAATTGGGGCCCAGAGAGGTTAAGACCATAGACTTATCAAATAGCAAATCCAGACTCTGAAGCCAAATCCTCCCACTCGACATCCAGCATTCTGTACCATATCACAAGCATAGTGAATCTCATTCTAAACCTGGGATCAAGAGGCTCAGAGAGTGAGTTGCTAGTGGCCACAGCAGAAAGTGTCTGTATCAGAATTTCAATCCAAGTCTTTTAAGTGTAATTTTAAAGATTCTTTCTACTTGAAGAAGGCAAATCAGACAAGCACACTTTCTTGAAAGACAGGCCTGAAAATGATCTAAGAGAGAGAAATAGAGAGAGAGAGAAATGGATGGATATAGAGATATACACATAGGTGGGTATGTATATATAGTTATAATTACACACATGTATATCCACTGTATACAGGTATCATATGTATATACACATAATTAATATATAAACATTATCTACATAATACAATCTAAATAAATAACATGAATAATTATATAAATAATGTAGTGTTTATGTATAATATAAATATAATGTTTATATATAATATAATTATAATAAAAAATATAAAATATGCTTACACATATCTATATATGTATACAACACAATATATGCATATGATATACATATTGTGTATTTCTTTATGCCATTCTGGCATGTCAGAGATCAATTTTTTTTAAAAGTAGAAAAAACTGAGCTGCATCTCCAAGCTTCATCTAGGCCTATTCTGTGGTCCACATGTAAAATCAGATAGCCTATACACATATATACACACATATATAAACATTCACATATATATACATACACATGTACATGCACACAATATACATATACAAATATTCACACACATATCTACATATACATGCACATGAAATACATATGCACATACACATGCACATATACATACACACGATGCTTAGACTATCAAAGACAGCAGTTGCTTTATTTCTTCCTTGCTAAAGCTTCAGAGAGGTCAAGTTGTGTCCTTTGGCAGTGATGCCGTCCTCTGTAGTAATCATGAGTGCAGGCTTTGTGGAATGCAGGGGATGAAACCCATATTATATTGGAGAGCATCCAGAAGCAAGCTGGCTGTTAGGAAGTCACTGTGCAAGAGCTTATAGGCACACTCCAGGAGTTTGGAGGTGTAGGGAAGGGAGAAGATGGCCCACTGGCTGGTGGAACAGAAGGACCCACTGTCCATTTTTTCAGATGTGGCGTGAGTTAGATTTATTTTTTATAAACACAGGGCAAGGGACTAACATAGCATCACAGAATCCTTTGTTCAATGTGAAAGACAAAATTATGGTCTTCATTTTCATTGTAAATAAAGCAATTCACACGGCCAGTATTTTTATGGACAGATTTCACATTGGGTGAACAGATTTCAGGCTTGTACTAAAAGTTTAAATTTTTTTTTTATGTGCTTCACATTCCAGCCTTCATTTCTTCATACCATTCCACCAAAGACTTTTATTGCTTCTAAGATAAAAGGGTCCCATGTAAATCATGCTTCTTCCCCGTAATAGCATTTTCAGTTCTACTCAAAAGGTCAGGGGTGTTTTGTTGTTGTTGTTGTTGTTTTAAGTGTACATATGCTACTGAGTTTGGTGCAAATGAGGGGTCCACAGAGGGAGGGAGGCAGAAAGAGAAACAGAGAGACAGAGAGACAGAGACAGACACAGAGACAGAGACAGACATGGAGAGACACAGAGAGACAGACAGAGACAGGCAGACAGGCAGAGAGAGGCAGAGAGAGAAAGAGAAACAGAGACAGAGAGACAGAGACAGGGAGGGAGGGAAGAGAGGGATGGGAAGGGAGGAGAGGAGGGAAGGAGGGGGAGGAAGAGAGAGAAAGAGGCAGAGATAGAGACAGACAGACAGACAGACAGAGAGGCAGGGAGGAGAGAAAGAGGGGGAAGGGAGACAGACAGACAGATGGAGGGGGAGGGGAAAGGAGGAGGGAGGGAGAGAGAGAGAGAGAGAGAGAGAGAGAGAGAGAGAGAGAGAGAGAGAGAGAGAGAGAGAGAGATTTTTTAATTCTGGAAAAACTCCTAACTGCCACTAGTCTCCCTGCAAAATACGGAGACGAAAATTTTTGGATTTTCATAAACCGAAGATACTCCATAGGTACAGAATCACACACCCTAAACGTATATGTCCCCCATTGAAAGTTAACATATATACATACATATTTTTTAATTTTATTTTTTGAGATATGATATCTGCCAGTGACTTTCTGTGTGACTAGGCTTATAATAACCTCTCTTAGGCATTGTGAAGGACTGAAGCCAGGAATCAGTGCATTGAACTACTTTCCTTTTGTCTTCTATTCCTGACTTGAGATGCACAGGTTGTCCATCCTGTGACAGGTCTTTTTCTTTTCTCTGCTGCCACCGATGATCTATGAGTAGAAGGAAAGATGGATTCTCTGCCACGTTATCTAGGAGCAGGCACATGGCCTAACCTTAAGAGTTGACCACAAAGTTGCCCTGCCATCTTTAGTATTGAAAATTAATAGCAATGACAATGGCATTCATCTAAACAAGCATTTGTTTTTAGACTCAGAGTTATTTAGGGGATATATTGAACTGACTTCTTAATTTTATCTCCTACCACTATCCCATCCTGAAGATCAGCCTATATTTTCAGAACATCATTTCACAAATGGAGGTAGGAGATCAACCATTTAAATATCTGGGGTTGAAGGCAACCAGCATTGGAGGGTATGTTTCCTTTATTTTTTAAAATAAGTGTTTCTCTGTTCTTCGTTAATTAAATACTTATATAAGATAAACTAACATGTAAAGATTTATTTAGAAAGGTCTGAGATTGATAGTGAAAACTGTGTCCCTATTAGTTCAATCTTTATTTTAAATAATGGTGGAGAAAATAACTTAAAAATTGTCCTTTTATATGACAAAGCTGAACGTAACAAAAGTCTACTTGTTTGCAAAAATGGAGTCTGGGTAGACAAAATCCAAATATATGCACTGTTGACTTCTGATCAGGGAGAAAAATGCTCATTTTTATTTGACTTGCCTGAGTTGTACCAATTCCTATCTAATCCAATCCAACAAGGCTTTAGCAAAGTCATATATTTCAGGTACTTTTAGGCATTGAAGGTACAATGGCAAAGAAATAGCTGTAAGCTGGTTAGGTGTTCTGTTTATCTTAATTTATATTTTCATTAGCAACAACAACAACAACAACAAAATCTCAATTTTGCCTGGTTCTGGTTTATTTAGGTGAAAATTCAGGGTCAAGTCTATTGTGATATATTTGTATTTCATTCCCCAGTTATCAGTGAAAGCTTTGTAATAGTGTAGTTGGCTGTGCATGACTACATCAACATAGAATTCGTCAAAAACCATAGCCGGTCCCTCTAAAATCTCCCAGTTAAATGATCTCCTTTCTTTTTCCTTTCTTTTTTTTTTTTTTTAAATCTTCCATGGTACAAAATGGAACCTTCTTTTATCTATTTCAGACAATCCAAGACACACTTCTTCATAACATAAGAATGTAGAGGGTGTGTTTAGACTCTGCCATTCCATAGCCAAGAAGCTCCATGAGAAATTTGGAGTCAAGATTCTAGCTTAACAGTGTGAGAGCCAAAATTGATATACAGAGCGTTAATTGGGTGACTTGCCTAAATATTGGGGTCCCAGAAATATGAGGAACCTTTTAGTTTCACCCTCCCCTCTGAACTGCCCTTTTTAGATATTTCTTCCAGGCCAATAAGAAAGAGCCTTATAGCTTTAATTCACAGAAGGATCAGATTTTATTACTTGGGAATTAATTAAACAACAAAGGTAAAACTAAAAAATCAAAGATAAGGAAATAGGGAAAAAAAAGAAATACAGATAAATACTCTTAACTCTAAACTTAGCCTTATGCAATCCCCAGATCGTTTCCAATGAAGCTAATTCAAAGGAATTTAGGGTTTTCCGTAATTAACTCATCAACACCTGGAAAGTCTGCCTTTGCTAGTGCCACCTGAAGGAGAGAAGCTAGAGAGAGAGCTAGCATTCTGGAAGTCCCTCTGCCTCCCCTCACGGAGCATTCAATCTTCCGCCCCCAAAAGGGGAGGTCCTTAAAAAACTACCTATGGAGAGTTCTCCTTCTGACCTCAGTAGCATGCATAACTTCAGGGTGGGTCAGGTGTGGCCCCTTCCAAATGAGTCAGCTAAAAACTGCAATAATAATCTTATCACAAATAATTTTTACCACAAGAGAGAGACAAAGTAGAACTCTCTGTGAGTGCTTGGTATTGGAAAGGACTACTACTACCCAGCATTTTTTTTTCCTCCCCTCCCCAATTGAAATGACTTTGTAAGTTTTCTGTTTATTCACGCAGATATACTCTGTATACCTCTGATGCAATGTAAGCCTTTTCAGGGTGGGAACTCTTCCTCCCCCTCCCCCTTTTTTTGGTCTTTTTACCTAAAAGTCTAGCACAGTCTTCCATATAGTATATATTTAATAAATGTTGAATTAAGTTAAATGAATGAAATAGAATCTCTTTTTTTTCTGTTAGATAATGATTTTATTTAACAAGAGTTTATATAACCCAAGTTTATTTAACCCGAGTTTAACCAGGGTGATATTCAGGATCCCCCTTGCCAAAATAATGTTGTAAAAAGTTTCTCTTAAATACCTTCCCCCCTCCATTTTGCTTTGTCCTTTTTCCAGTTTGTGTCCTCATTAACCATTTTCCTCTCAGCCCATTCCCTCCTTATCATCACCACTTCTCCAACCATTCTGTTCTCTTTCCCTTTCTGCTATAAAAACTTGATTTCAGGAGAGGATATCATAGTAGTCAATTTACAACTAAGCATGATGAAAAAAGCCACCATGTTACTTTCCCCTGGAGTATTTGCAATTGTACCTATATTTCTGATTGTGAAGGAAAACCTTAGTTCCTGGGAATCTCCTCCAGTGAAACAAAAGAAAGAAAAGACATGGGGAGCAGAGCCATTTTCTTAGTGCCTATAAACTACCATGTATATTGTTCATACTGGTGATCGTAATCACAAAGAAGAATGTTTTACCTCCAACTCAGAAACATCAGTTGTCTACCCAACACATTTTTTTCCCCACCGCATCTTAAAAGTTATTTGGTTAGCTCAATTGGTGCCACTACCATGAGCATCAATGATTATTATTTTGCCCAACAGTCACTCCATATGGCTCATTCAACCATGGCAAGGACTTAGAGCAAAATCATAAGTAGCCTCAGACTAGCCACCCTCATTCCAAAGAAGCCGATTCCATTTGGTAAGCAATGTTTCATTTCCTCCCCAAATTTTCACAATCTTCTGGACTCCTTGGGCATGCTGATCCCATGATGGGATCATTTTCTACTTTTATGTCCCTACTTGAATTTGTCCCAGCTACTACTTATTGCAGCTTTGCCTTAGAGTTCACCCCTAGAAAAGGGAAGGCCACTGAAATTCTTTCTGACCAGCCACTTGTGGAAGAGTGTACGGCATGTAGAGATAACCTATCTGAAATACAAAAGAGAGGTGGATGTCACTGGGGCCAATCTAATAGTGTCATTGATAGTACCCTTTGTCCAGTGCTCATGTCAGTGGCAGGTAGATGTGATTTCTCAGACAGAAGCTCTCTGTCACCCTCATCTCCCTTTGCTTGCACTATTTGCTTGGTGACAGATGACTCATGATTGATGGTCATAGCGTATCCCCAGAGGGGGAAACAAAGCAGAATTTTCCTGGGTAATTTAAATGGCACCTGATTGAGTCTGGTGGCTCATTGTCAAGTGCCATTCAAACATTACCCAGTTGCTGGTCCTCCACATCCTTGCTTGGCGATGAGAACGCCATGTGGGCTGGAATCAAAAGCTTCGCTAAAACGTATATATGTTACGTCTGCTGCCGACTGAGAACGAAATGAGATAGATGCACGGTATAATGAGATGTGTGTCTGGAGTGTGTAATGAGATTCTTGACTCCAGTGTCTAATGAGGCCCGTAGCCTAATGAAATGTATAGTATAATGCCATGCATGACTGGACTGTATAGTACAGCCTTGAAAGTAGTTTCTGAAATCGTTTGGGCCCGCAATGTTTTCTCCCGTCTGCCAGTTAAGCATTAGCTCCACGGTTATTTCCCTTCCAGATTCTGCTAACAACTTCTCATAGCCATTTGCAGCTTAGCCAGGGCCATCTCTTACTACAGCAGCCCATATCATTAGAAAAGAGAATGGGATCTTCTTCCTGGGGCAAATGGCAGCTGTGATCTTTTTGTGTAGCAGACATTTTGTATCCTGAGGGATGAAATGCACTCTCCCTTCTAAACAATACACAAAATGGAGTCAGACATTTTGGGGGATCCCCCCCACTCACAAAGAATAAAATGACTGATACACACTTGGGAGTGATTTATGAAAAGCTGTTTCCTCCTCAAGTTAACGGGCATTCTGGGAGAATATCAGCTCCATTTTGCCCAGCAGGAGGGGGAGAAGTATTGGGGTATAGGCATTTTACAGTTCCTGTAGCTGGCTATGATAACTCTCCTGGGCCCTACTGGTTGGAGAGACAGGATCCTAAAAAATTAAAAACAAGTGTTATAGAGGTAAGGTGCATTGAGCTCGAAGAAAAGGAATTCATTAGAAAACAATCTTTTGATTCATTTTCTCTTTTGGAAAACATGTGACAAGTTTGGCATGGTAAGAAAAAAATACGGACTTGGCATCAGAAGAACTGGTTTGGAGGTTCAATGTTGTCGTTTATTAGATATGTGACCGAAAATACATCAAACTCACATTCCTTTTCCTAGTCAACTGACCCCAGAGAGTTTGGACTCCAGGTCCAGTTTTAATATTCTGGGATTTGGGGATAAAGGTTCCAAGGGGCAATGCTACTTGTCCCAACATGTAAGGTAGAGTTTTCTTCTGCATATTTTTGTCTAAGTGCACCAAGGGTCAGTTTTGTCAAGAACAACTGGCAGCCAACCCATGGGACATGGTATAAGTTACACAGGCTGACTCTTGACTTCCAGAAGAGTTGTGGAGAATTTGAGCTGTGTGTATCCCATTTATAATAGTCTCCTGGACAAAACCCAGGGCACCCTTTTGAAAATTTATAAGGACTATCCTATCCAACAAGGCAACAGGCAGTCTGAGATTCTTCACATACCCTAGCCAAGATATTTTACCTCCTCCCCTGCTTCCAGATTGTATATCCATTATCTTTCAAGATGCTATTACCCTCAGATGTCCTCAGATTTATTTGTCTCACTATTCTGTAGAATAAAAGGTCTAATAGGGTCATCTTTAAATATACATCCTAACCACCTTCTAGAAACCAGCAGTGAGTCTAGTCATTTCCCTAACTAAAAATTATGTTTTTCAATTGTGCAGGGAAAAATAAATTTCAGCCCCATGTGCATGTCACAATTATAGAGAAGAATGAATCAAACCAAATACTGAAAGATCAGAAGCCTTTTTCAAATAATTTTCCAGCTGTAGTAGGTTCCACCCCCACACACACACCCAGCCTCCCCACCAACTATCTATGAGACAGAGATATGCACTAAGGCATGGTGCCTCTTTGGATATTTGATAAAAGATTTATCAAGTGATTTTGAGCAATGTATCTGGCTTCACTCAACAAGATTGGACTTTTTCATTTTATTTTGGGCTATGAAATATCCATATCTGAAATTTCCATAAAGATTCTTTTTAGAATCTCAGTTCCCCTCTAGCACTAGAGAATCAGAGAATGTTGGAATATAGCAGGACCTCTGAGATCTCTGGACCTTGGGATTTTCTTCCCACACTGTTGCCCATGTAGTAATTGCAATGCCCCCCCCCCCCCAAGTCTGCATGTGCAACAAGTATTGGTGTGTTGGGATCTTTCACTTCCACAAAAATGCAATGGGGCACAGTGTAAGAAATAAGAAAATATGCTCTACCAGTTATAATTTAGTATATGTTAAACAAATACCCATTACCTGATAAATACTAATATACATAAGTGTTATTATTTTTCAAATGTATGTAGATGCTCCTGTGATTAGTAGTAATAATAGCAGATTGAATTTAGATAGTACTTACAGGGGGCAGTTAGTTGGCGCAGTGGATAGAACACCATCCCTGGAGTCAGAAGGACCTGGGTTCAAATCCAGCTTCAGACACTTTACTAACTGTGTGACCCTGGGCGAGTCATTTAACTTCAGTTGCTCATAATAATTTGGTGAAGTAGACACTATTATCATCTCCATTTTACAGATGGAAGATATTTATTGGCAATAAAAGGTTTTACTATTTGAATCTGGTCCAACTCACTAACTTTACAAATAAGGCTGAGAGGGGGAAGATGATTTGTCCAAGGCCACATAGCAAGATAAAGCACAGGTGTGGTGATTTCACCCTCTACCCAGTCAACCCCAATGACTCCTTGGGATCCCAATGACTCTAGGATCTCTAGACATCTTAGATCAAACACAAAAGCCTGTTTGGCATTGAACACTCTTCTCATCCTTTCCCCTTCTATCTTCCAAGACACCTTACACATTACTCCACTGGGACAGTTAGAACAAAAGAAAGGCAAGAAAGATTCAGTAGGCAGTAGAAGTCTTAACTAGCAAGCTAGGTACAGTGAACCTGAGGATCTGAAACCAGAAGACAGGAGAATCCCAGGAATTCTTAAACTGGATTCCATGAAGTTGGTGGTGGTGTTGTTCTGAAATATATTTTGATAGTATATTTCGCTATAATTTGTTTCCTTTTTGATCACTTGTATTTTATTTTATGCCTTTAAAAACATCATTCCAGTTTCACTGGATTCCAGCGTGGTCCCGGACACAAAAAAAGGCTTGCAAACCCAACCCCGATTTACAGCATGTGTTGGAAGAACAGATACCAAAGAGCAAAGCAGTAAATTAAGGTTTGAGGCTAGGTAGGAAAGGCAAGACTTTTACATTAGAATCAGGCAACCGGTCAAAAAGTCCAGGTAATCAGGTGGTAAGAATCAGAAACCACGATAAGGAAACTAGAAAAGAGGAGCCAAAATCAAGAAAGGAGTTTGAAACTAAACTAAAGACTGTCTGAGCTAAGGGATATTCTGAACTTCCTGCCAAGGGTTAGAGCCACTCTCAGAAAGTGGGTAAACCTGAATCCTGAGGTGGAGGATGAGAGCATGTGGAGGGAGTGGGGGTTGGTGGGGAAAGGGAGGTGGCAAGTAAGGCAGCTCCTTAGGTAGACTTGGTCTGATGTAAATCTGAGTGGTTGTGTCTAGGGTGCAGGGATGTCTGGAATTTCAGAAGGATACAGGCTCAAAGGTGTGGAGGAGGGGAGTTCAGACTGTCTCCTATAGCCCTGAGAGGTAATTAACTTCTTTTTTTTGTTTGTTTTGGATTTGAACTCAGGTCCTCCTGAATCCAGGGCCAGTGCTTTATCCACTGTGCCACCTAGCTGCCCCCCATAATTAACTTCTTACCTGCTCTTCAGAAAGTATCAGGACCAACCTGCAGTCAGATTTGCACCTCTGGTACCTTTCACCAAATCATCAGGAAGACTATGAGGAGTGTGTGTGTGTGTGTGTGTGTGCGCGCGCACATATGTGCACATTTAAAACCCTGGCCCCCACCACCTAAAGGCCGGGTAGGTTGCATTTCACTCCAACACCAGGGCTGTCCAGTAACCTTGTGATATATCTAGGTATGCAGCTGATGGCTCCAGCCCACACTGATCGTGTTACCTTCAAGTGTCGGGGGTGGATCTTTGCACCCCAGTTCTATTGGTCACTAATAGTCAAAAATTTTAATCTTCAAAAATAGAATCATGAATATACAGACTTACAACAACAAGTGGGAGACATAATATCCCCCCTCAGTTATAACCTAATCCCCGGGGAAAGGAGGGGAATTAGGTTTATAGTTTAGATCAGTTGCTACATAACATAGATATAGTTCTAATTTCAAAACCTACTGCAGGCTCAAGTTCCAGGCACCCTCATTTCTCAGGGCCTCCATGACAGGCTGCCTAGATGTACCATCCACCTGCATAGGTCCAACTCTCAGGTACCATGAGAATCACCTGAAACTGAATATTAAAGAGAGCAGATCCATATACTCTAGCCTTATAGCTCCTCTCTCTAAGGAGAACAGAGTGGCCCCTTACCTCCCATTTCCCATCCTGAAACAAATGAAAGTGTCCCTTGAAGGAGAGTCAGGGAGAAGAGGCTATAGATATTTATTATGTCTCCCTAGAGCCCCACATGGAGTCTTCTGGAGTATAGCTATCTGCTCCCTTAAATATTGTTTGTCTAGGGTATATGGTGAGGTTTAAGCTACTTTGTAGGTGTTGTGTGTGTATGTATGTATGTGTGTATGTATTCATGTGTATAAATACTTTATATATGTATACTTGTACTCATATACACATATATTTTATATATGCCATATCATATATATGGCATAGTTACCCCCTTGCAGATAAGAATGATCTTGCTTTTGTCATTGTATCTCTAGCAAACCTTTGGTGTCCTCCTTTTACCCAACTTTTACTTATGGCTCCAAGAGTGGAGCCCTGAAAAGGGTTCTACAAGCCATCATAATAGAGGTGCTAGTCCTTCCTGAACATCCCATATACCCCAAGTGCATATGTATGAACAACATGTATATGTGTGTAGATTAATAATTAAACCGGTTTGTATGTATACTACATATCTATATAAACATATCATATATGTGTATGCCATGTATATATTACAGGCAATGAGCTAGCTCAGTGGATAGAGTGGTATGTGTAGAGTCAGGAAGACTTGAGTTCAACTCCAGCCTCAGACACTTACTAACTGTGTGACCCTGGGCAAGTCACTTAACCCTGTTTGCCTTAGTTTCCTCATCTGATAAATGAGCTGGAGAATGAGCCAAGAAAACCACATTTGGGGTTATGAAGACTTGGACAAGACTGAACAACTGAACAACAACAACATGTGTACGTGTGGATAGGTGTATAGATATGTACATAGATGATAGGTGACTTATAGATGATGGATGGATGGATGGATGGATGGACAGATGGATTAGATAGCCCCATAGATGTGTAGGTGTAGATGTAGATACAGTTACAGAGAGATACAGAGAGACAGAGTTGAGACAGAGATGGAGAAAGAGATAAAGATATATAGCTATAGACGCAGATACAAATTCAAATTCAGATAGCTATATCTAGAGAGAGAGAGACGGAGATAGACAGAGATATGGGCCTGGCAAGTGTAACCTCCTTTGATTGGCTGCCTGAATCTTCAAAACTGATGAGATCATGCCAGTCTCTTCTTTTTGACTGCTCTTTTCCCAACTACTTTTATCTATTACATCCAGAGAGTAAGGATCCCACTTCTTCCAGAGTGAGGAAGCCATAAACTGACTCACTGGAGGTGAATGACAAAGACTGTCCTTTCCCTGATCCCTCCCTTCCATCCCTGGATCCAGAAATGGACTTGGAGCTGTTTATTTCCATTGTGCTGTTGTGTGACCTTGAGGAGGTTACTTAACCTCAGTTATGTCTCAGTTTCCACATCTGTAAATTAGGGATATTACTAGTACCTACTTCCCAGTGTTGTTGTATCAAATGAACTAATATTTATAAAGCCTTTGTCACAATGCGTGGCACACACTAGCTGCTTTATATATGCTAGGTAATATTACTATTACTATTGTTATTGATTATCTGTATACTCAATCTCTTACCTGTTTGTGACATATAGAAACCAAGGTTTTTATATCCTTGATCATGAATATCCTCTGCCTCACCAAGGTCTAGCAATCTCTCCTATTCCTAATGATTATGATAGGATAATCAAAAAGATAAGTGATATAATCAATCTCATTTGATTGCTCAAAGAGCAAAAACTATAGGAAATTATTTCCCCTATTTTTGTCTATGTGTGACATACACAAAGCCCTCTTGCGCCATCACCATGGCTCTGAAAAGGCAAGCAAAGTTGAATCTTTTTTACTATTGAACACTGACATATCAACTTATCAAATCTATTAGATCTGAACTGAAATTTATTTCAAATATCAATGGGGTTTGGATCAGTTTTCTTATTATTTTAAAGCAAGCACAATCCATCTAGTCATAAAGAATATGTATAAAGAAATAATCTAGAAAGAAGAGTTAAATCAGATAAAAGCAGTGCTATAAATTCTTCCTTAAGATGCTCTACTTTTTTGTGGGGGAGGGTGAGGTTGAGGGTGAGAAGGGTGGAAGAATTTTGGTTTACTTTCTGAGTGACAGCAACTAGCTGCCTTCCTCTTGTTTACCATAGCAGTTTATAGTAGGGGAGTATACCATGTCTCAGGGAAGGTTCTGATCAGCAGAAATGTCAGGGAATTTGCTAGAGTTGTCTCTTGTTTTAGCAAACATGTGTATGCATTCTCCTGGTTTATGGGAATGCAAGAGTGTAAATTTTAATCTGTCTGAAATAGTACCATGGAGTCTATAAATATTATATAACAAATTGGAGCATTACTACTTTCTTGTGCATTCAGGATGTATCTCTATGATCACTATAATCAACTTAATTGGACAAGTCTCTCTAAGTGAAGGAAATAATATTTGTTTACTCTGCTGTGGGAATGTTCTCATAGCATGGTACAACCCCCTTTAAATTTGTTTTTAAGCCAAATCAGAGGGAAACACATTCTTAGGTGAATAAAGACTATTAATTTGAATGTGTTTAAATTAACCATGTGTACCACTCTAGGACTCACCAAAGAGAAGATTCACTAGTCTCCCCTCATCTCCAAGGGGGAGGCAAAAAGAGAAAACCCTGACCTTCCATTCCTGTTTTCATACCAGATTCTTTGGGATGGCATTCTAAGTACCCAAAGCTTCCTCAGAAACTAGCCCTACTTCCAATTTCCTTGAAATAAATCTTGGCAAGGTGATGGAGGAGTAAAGGAAAAATTCAGCTGAACTCTTGCAAAATTCCCTTCCAAACAACTTTAAAATAAAGCATCGAATCTAATTCTGGAGTGGCTTTGCCAACAAAAGGTCAAGATGAGATTTTTCCACCCAGTGACAATTTAGGAGGTCAGGAGAGGTCTGTGACAGTGGGTGGTGGCTGGCTAGCACATAACATAACACAACCTGACATGGCAATGGTTCCAAGAGCTCTCTCCATCAAGAGATGCTAAAGGGATTGGACAACTGGTCTGAAAGAGATTATGGGGTCCCCTATGTAGGCAATGGGTGCAGAAGTGAAGCAATTATGCAGTTATGAGTTAAGTTACAGGGTGGAGATGAAGCCTTTCAGTCACAAAAATAATGTGGCCCTAGTCCCAGTTCCCAGGGAAGAGGGGGAAATGAGTGCTTATAGCTGCAGGTCGGCAGGGGACTTTCCTGGTTAGAACAAGAGCAAAGACCAGGAAAGCAGTGACTATACCTCTCCCTCATTCAATTTGAAAGCACTGACCCCCAAAACTAGCTCCAAAAACAACAGCAGTGAAAAAAAATATAAAGCTTGGGTCAGTGCTTTCCCTTTCCTAGGTGAGTTTAGCATAAAGTTCAAAGTCAAGAAATAGGTTGAAAAATTGAGCAAACAACAATAATAGCAAAGGAACTCAGGCATAAAAAGCTACCATGGTGTGAGAGAAGATCAAGGCACAAACTCAGAAGAAAACAGTATGTGAAATCATCTACAAACACTCAAAGAAAAATATGGATTGGCACACACCCAACAGGAATTCCTAAACATGCTACAGAAAGAGATAAAAGAAAGACAAAAAAATGATTATAAAAATCAACTAAGAGTGCTGGAAGTAAAACATTAGGGAAAGAAATTAGATCTATGCAAGAAAATTATGCAAAGAAAATAAATAGCTTAGTAAAAGAGGTACAGAAGATGAAGATAATAATCCCTTAAAAAGCAGAATTAGCCAAATGTAAAAAAGAGCTCCAAAACCTCAGTGAAGAAAAGAATTTCTTAACAATTATAAATATGCAGGCAGCTAGGTGGTGCAGTGGATAGAGCACCGGCCCTGGAGTCATGAGGACCTGAGTTAAAATCTGGCCTCAGACACTTAACACTTACTACCTGTGTGATCCTTGGCAAGTCACTTAACCCCAATTGCCTCACCACTATATATATATATATATATAGCCAAGTGGTGATATTATAAACAGATTAGGAGAGCTTGGAATTACCTGTCAGATCTGTGGATAGAGTAAGAGTATATGACTAAACAGGAGATAGAGAGATTCACAGTAATTAAAAAGGGATAATTATCATAACATGAAATTACAGAAAAAGTTTTTTGCACAAACAAACCAATGCAACTGGAACTGAAGCAAAAGACAAAAACTGGGAGGGAAATTTGGATTTTTCTCTCACAAAGGCCTCAATTAACAAATATGTAGGGAACTGAACCAAATTTATAAAAATAAGAGCTAATACCAAATTAATAAAAGCCAAAGGATATGAACAGGCAGTTTTCAAAGGAATAAATTAAAGCTATCAATACTGACATGAAAATATTCTCTAAATTATTAATAATTACATAAATGAAAATTAAAAAAAAACTCTGAGGTACAACTTCACAGCTATCAGATTCAAAGACATGATAGAAAAAAAGAATGAAAAATGATGGTGGGATGTGGAAAAATAGATACACTAATGCACTGATAGTGGAGTTGTGAACTGATCCAACTATTCTGAAAAAAAAAAACAAACAATTTTGAACTCTGCCCAACAGGCTATAAAAGTATGCATACCCATTGACCTAGCAATTACCACTAGTAGGTCTGTATCCCAATGAAATCAAAGGTAAAATTTTCCTAAAGGTACAAAAATTATTATGGCAACTCTTTTTGTGATGCCAAAAAATTGGACATTGAAGTCATGCCCATAAGTTGGTAAATGACTGAATAAGTTGCAGTATATGATCATGTTCAAATGCTGTTGTGCTATAATAAATGAGGAATAGTATGGTTTTAGAAAAAAACAAGAAAGACATGAATTGATACAGAGTGAAGTGAGCAGAACTAGGAGAACACTGTACACGGTAACAGCAATATTATAATGATGGGTAAAGATGAAAGATTTTGATACTCTAATCAATGAAATAATAAAAATTATATCAAAGGACTCATGATGAAAAATACTATCCACCTTCAAAGAGAGAACTGATGAATTCTGAGTGCAGATTAAAGCCTATTTTTAATGTTTTTTTACAAGATGGCTAATATAGAAATCTATTTTGCCTTTATTGACATGTATAATGATTAGCACAGTACTTGCATTCTCAATGGGTGGAAGGAGGGGAGATAATTTGGAACTCAAAAAATTTTAAATGAATGTTAAATAATAAAGGAATAAAATTTTATTAGAAGAAAGACATTTCCATTTCTATGCATGGAAACATGACTGGCTTGGAGAGGGTGTGAGCAATAAACATCTAAACGCTACTTTAAAATTTGTAAAGTTCCTTACATATAATAGTTAATTTGATCACAACAACCCTGTGAGGTAGATGCTATGATTATTCACATTTTATATAGCTAAGGAAACTAAGGCTGAAAGGGCTGAAATGGCCTCTCCAGGAATACATGATTGGGAGGAGGAGACTTAGGGACAGGGCCACTTTACCCCAAGTCCAGCCAGTTAGTAATTTTGCCAGGCTGACTCTTGGATAGGGATAAAGCCTGGGAGCTTTAGAATGTAATCATGGGGTGGGGGTGGGGGGGACAGAGCCAAGATGTTGGAGGAGAGGCTGTGACTCACACAAGCTCCAGATAAACCCATACACTAACTCCAAAATAATGAGGTAAAACAACAACAACAACAACAACAACAACAAAACCTAAAACAAACAAACAAAAAACCAACAGAGCAGCCTGATGCACATAAGAACAGAGTGAGACTATTTTTCATCAGAAGAGGGCAACTGCAATCACCTACTGATCAGGCTGAACAGCTCAGCATGCAGTCCAGACCCAGCCAGGAAAAGACAGTGCTTCCAGCACCCATCAGAGTCTTCAGCACCAGCAGCTTCTGAAGCTCTGATCACAGACCGGTGAGGGGGTTCGGCGATAGGCTAGGGTGAAGTGGAGGCAGTCTCGGCTGGAGTTGGGGCAGAGCACCCTGGTTCTGAACCAGTGGGCTGAATCGAGTGGTGGTAGCCCAGTGGGGGAGGGGAACAGGCACGCCAAGCTTCTGACCATAGAGAATTAGAGTTTCATAAGATTTCTGTTTCTGGGTCAAAGAGAAAGAAGCCATGGTTTCTCACAGGCCAGGCTGGCTGAGAAGAAGCCTAATCACCCCTTGGGCCACACTGTAGCTTGAACATTGTGTCCTGGAAGCAGCGCTACACTTTAAGAAGGAGTTAAAAACCAAGAAATAGGGGGCCAAGATAGAGATGAGTAAGCAGAGAAAGCAGCAGAGCATCAAAAACTTCTTTGGGGCAAAGGTAGACCACAATACTCCCTCAGAAGAAGAAGATAACAACAGGGTCAAAGCTCCAACATTCAAAGCTTCCAAGAAAAATGTGAATTGGTCTCAGGCCATGGAAGCTCTCAAAAGGGACTTTGAAGAGAAAGTAGGAGAGATAGAAGGAAGATTTAGAGAGATGGAGGAAAGAATCAAAAGAGAAATGAGAGCAATGAAGGAAAGTCATGAGAAAAAGTCAAAAGTTTGAAAAGCCAAATGGGAAAAGAAATAGAAAAGCTCTCGCAAGAAAATAATTGCCTAAGAATTAGGATTCAACAAATGGAAGCTAGTGACTTCATGAGAAATCAAGATGAAGTAAAGCAAATCTGACTGAATAAAAAATACAGGGCAATATGAACTATCTCCTTGGAAAAACAGCTGACCTGGAAAACATATTCAAGAGAGATAATTTGAAAATCATTGGACTACCTGAAAACCATGACCAAAATAAGAGCTTAGAAACCATCCCCCAAGAGATTGTCAGAGAAAATAGCCCTGATATTCTAGAAGCAGAAGGCAAAATAGAAATTGAAAGAATCCACTGATAAACTCCTGAAAGAGATCCCAAAAGCAAAACCTCCAGGAATATCATAGCCAAATTCTAGAACTCCAAGGTCAAGGAGAAAATACTGCAAGCAGCTAGAAAAAGGCATTCAAATAGTGTGGAGCTTCAATAAGGCTAAAAAAGGATCTAGTAGCATCTACATTAAAGGACCGGAGGGCATGGAATATGATATTCCAGAGGGCAAAGGAACTGGGACTACAGCCAAGAATCACGTACCCAGCAAAATTGAGTATACTCTTTCAGAGGAAAAAATGGGACTTTGCTAAAAAAGAGGACTTTCAGGCATTTGTGATGAAGAGGCCTGAAATGAATAGAAAATTAGACTTTCAAATACAAGACCCTGGAGAAGCATAAAATGGTAAACAGGAAAAAGACTTCATTAAGGATATTAGAAGATCAAACTGTTTACATTCCAACATGAGAAGATAATACTTCAAACTCATAAGAACTTTCTCAGTAAGGAATTCACAGAAGACACAGGTCTGAAGTCAATATGAAGGGATGATATCTGTAAAGCATTTATGTTTTGTTCTTTGTGAGGCAAATAGGGTGGGGTTTCTTGTGTCTGGAACTGGATTTGGGGCTGGGGCCTTCTGGGTCCAGGGCTGATGCTTTCTCCACTGTGGCACCTAGCTAATCCATGATGGCATCTTTAAAATAGGGTTAAGGTGTAGGAGGAATAGACTGGGGGACGAGGAAGGGGAGAGATAGTATGTGGAGAGGTAGTTCACATGAAGGAAACAATAAAAAAGCTTATGGGGGGGGGAAGGAGTGGGGGAGTGAATGAAACTTAATATCATCAGAATTGGCTCAAGGGAATAGGATGGAGGGAAATAGTTGGGATGATTGATTATAATGGCCAAATGTATGGTACCTACTTTGCTGGGATAATATGAAGAAAATTCTTTGTCAAGTTTAAAGTACTATATACAGGCTATGATGAACAGGATACTATCAGAAAAACCTGGAAAGACCTACATGAACTGAAGCAGAGTGAAATGTACTATATACAAAATAACAGCAATAGTGTAAGGTGATCTGCTGGGAAGCATGTGGTTATTTTCAGCAAGGCAATGATCCAATATAACCCTGAAGGACTTATGAAAATTGCAATCCATCTATATAGAAAAAGAACTGATAGTATCTGAAAACAGATGGAAACAATTTTTTTTTATTTTTAAATTTTTTTTCTTTCTGACAATTCCTTAATCTGAAGTTTTGTTTTTTGACTGTTTTCTCTCACAACCTAGCTAACGTGGGAATGTTTTCCATGACTATTCTTGTATAACTTATTTTGAATTGCTTGCATTCTTGGGGGGGCGGGTGGGAAGGGAGGGAGGAAGAGAAGTTGGAGCACAAAGTTTTAAAAAATTGATGTCAGGGGCAGCTAGATGGCGCAGTGGTTAAAGCACCGACCCTGGACTCAGGAGTACCTGAGTTCAAATCCGGCCTCAGACACTTGACACTTACTAGCTGTGTGACCGTGGGCAAGTCACTTAACCCCCATTTCCTAAAAAAAAAAAATTGATGTCAAAATTTGTTTTTACATATATTTTGGAAAATAAAATTCTATTCAGAAAAAAAAAGAATGAAATCATGAAGAGTCTGTGGCCTTTAGGGGAAGGCCAGGGGAAGAATAGTTAAGTGTAAAACTTGGGGATGGGCATGGTGAGTTGGAGGATGAAAAGTGGAATGATTCTTCTGCCATTAGGCTCCTTTATAGCTTAATGCAGTTTCTAAAAATTAAACAGTTTCCATTTCTAGCTTCCCTCACAAAAATATCATCAGATTCTTGATTTTTCTCTTTCAGAGTCTCCACTGTCATGTCCCCAAATATCCAATGTTTGCTGCACATCTTTCTCTTTTTTCACTTTCTGCCTTTTGCATTTTTCATTCTTTTGCCCCATTGGTTTGGTCCTCAAGTAGCACCTTAATCTGAGTGCCTAGAGGGAGAAGTTTTGCTTTTGTATTTAAATTTTGGACTTAATAAACATGAACATTTTCATATTAAAAGAATAACAAAGAATTAGATATGAAATTCAATCTTTATTCTATATTACAAACAAAAATATATATTAAAACATTTCTTGGACCATTGAGGCTAAGATCAATTGTAAATGAATATATTAAATTTTAAATGATAGTACTAACCCTGTCCTATATAGAATTCCCTTGTGAACTTCCTTTCAATCTCTTCCCTGTGCTTTTGAAATGTTTCATTAATATTCTTTTTGTTTGTTCGTTTTTTCTTTCTTCTCTTTCTCTTTTCTTGTCATCACCATCACTATTACATATGCCTTACTGCCTTCACAACTCTCTCTTAAGAGGAAGTTTTTGACTTTGCTTTGCAACCACTTAGGAGATAAACTGTGAAGAAAGTCAATCAATAAACATTTATTAAATGATTATTAAGGGGCAGGTAGGTGGCACAGTGGACAGAACACCAGCCCTGGAGTCAGGAGGGCCTGAGTTCAAATCTGGCCTCAGAAACTTAACACTTAATAGCTGTGTGACCCAAGGCAAGTCACTTAACCCCAGATGCCTCACAAAAAAAATTATTAGTATATGTTAGGTATTGTGCTAGGAACTGGATATACATCAACAAAAATGAAACAATCCTAGTTCCAAGGTACTTTCTACTGAGAAAGACATAATTTATATCATATATCTATATATACATATATGTAGGCATATGTATAGGTATATATACACTTGTATATGTATAGAAATACATATATGCACATATGTGTGTATGTATATTATACCATATAGTACCATACTGTACCCTATCCTATCCTATCCTATCCTATCCTATTCCATTCCATTCCATTCCATTCCATTCCATTCCATTCCATTCCATTCCATTCCATTCCATTCCATTCCATTCCATTCCATTCCATTCCATTCCATTCCATTCCATTCCATTCCATTCCATTCCATTCCATTCCATTCCATTCTATTCTATTCTATTCTATTCTATTCTATTCTATTCTATTCTATTCTATTCTATTCTATTCTATATACACATACAAATGTATATACACATGTACATTCTATCAATCTCAATCTTGCTAAAAGAAATACGAGGGAATTTGGGGAGGAAAGTGGTTATTATTATTATGATTATTATAGTTAGCATTTATATTGGACTTTAAGGCTTGAAAAGCACTTAACATATTTTCTATCATTTGCTCATCACATGAAAATCTGAAATCTGCTTGCTCATCATTTCTTATGGCACAATAGTATTCCATTACATTCATATACCAAAACTTATTTAGCCATTGCCCAATTGTTGGGCATCCCCTCAATTTCCAATGCTTTGCCACCACAAAAAGAACTCTAAATATTTTTGTACACATCATATAGAAAGTGATGCTTGAGAGGAGTGTTGAAAACTTATCTTCGGGTAGCAGAAATGCATGCTTCAATCCAGAAAGGGAGACAAAGCAGAACAACAAAAATGGAATTGGTGCCTAGAGATGATTTAGGGGTCATCTATTCCAGCCCCTCATTTTATAGGTGAGGAAAAGATCTCTAACTAGCTGCAAATGAGTTTGAATGACTGGCTGGTCCAAGTTGCCAGAGACAGTAAGTGGTAGAACTAAGATTTGGACTCTGAGGATATTCTTTTGACCACACAGATAACTTTGCCATTGCTACTGCTGCCCCCATCTATAGAGTCCTATTTATTCTTTGGCAGCTGAAACATTCGTTTACCATCATGTAAATCCAACCTGACAGCAATACTGAGAATTTTTCTGAGGAGAAATATACAGCCAAATGAAGTGTTATTAAATTAGTCAGTAATGTGACCTTGGACAAATCATTTCATCTCCTTGGGCCTCAGTTTCATGATCTAGAAAATGAGTGGGTTGATTAAATGATCTCAAAGTTCCTTTCGAGCTCTAACATTATCTGATATTTTATGCCAATATGAATATGGCAAAGCCAGGAAACAGAATTGATTCCACATTAGAAAAACATGCCCATGCCTCAGGTGGATAGACCATGACTCAGGTAAGAAATATGACAAGTAGGACCTGAGAGATAATGTTTAATAAAAGGGAACAGGGAGGAAAAGTGAATCTGCTATTTGGTATTTGGGGAAAATATGAGAATGACCTACATATATAATGGTCAAATGATTGGGACTGCTGTCCCATCACCAATGCTCCAAGGATAGACTCTTACTCTTCTTTATTTTTTATTTTTTTGACTTCTCAATAACTTTTTCAAATCTCCTCCTGGGGCTTCTTTCAACATGATTTTTTTTCTGTTCATACATTTGGAAGGAGGGACACACGCTTAACATTTCCACTGAATTTTATATTCCCTTATTGTTCAGTCATTTCAGTTCAACTCTTTGTGACCCCATTTGGGGTTTTCTTGGCAAAGATGCTGGAGTGGTTTGCCATTCCTTCTCCAGCTTATTTTACAGATGAGGAAACTGAGGCAAACAGGGTCAAGTGACTTGCCCAGGGACACACAGCTAGTAAGTGTCTGAGGCCAGATTTGAACTTAGATCCTTCTCACTCCAAGCTTGGCACTCTCTCAACTGTGCCACCAACCCACCCTTATTGTTGTTGTCTGTTGTTGTACCCCCTTAGTGAACGCCTAACCCTGTAAGCACCCATTGCTCCATCTGGTCCCAAGACCATGCCTTTTATATCAGGTGATACTTTTCAGATAGTTTCTGGTACTGTCTGATGAGTCTGTTTGGTGTTTTTATCAGCCTTCAATTGTTTTCTTCCCAGATAATATACTGCAAATGGGAACTATGATAGTGATTGTATTTGGACATGGAAACTTGTTTCTAAAAGAATTCAGTGGACTCTGGATTGGAGTGTGTTACTGGGCCCCAAAGTTTTCCTACATCTTGTTAGGATTAAATGAGTTAACCTATGGACAAAACACTTAATGTACTTTAATACTGTATGTAAATACTAGTTATTATTATTAGCCACTATTAATCTAGTAGCTTCTCTCTGTGATATCTCTAACTTAACTTGTATATATTTTGTTTATATATCCTTTTTATATAAATATACTGTGTTAACTCTCCCATTAGACTGTGAGCTCCTTAAGAGGAAGGACTTGGGTTTTCCTTCCTTCCTTCCTTCCTTCCTTCCTTCCTTCCTTCCTTCCTTCCTTCCTTCCTTCCTTCCTTCCTTCCTTCCTTCCTTCCTTTTTTTTCTTTCTCTCAAAAATACTTGTTGACTTGACTTGTTGATTTGCTGCTGGTCTGAGTCATACATCTCATTGCTTTTGAGCCCACACACAAAGCATACACCCTGATGAAGCTCTGATATCTGATCCAGTCTAGGACTGTCTGTCTGCATTTTATCAATTGAACATGTTCTGCCTCCTGTCTTTAGAGCAGGATGTCAGCAGCTGCTACAACACTGGGTTTACCTAACATCTCACCAGATACACTGCACCCAACACCAGTTAAAGAAGAGAAAGGAGCACGATTTCAAAACCATCATGGATTCCAATTAGCATCATTCTGGTTCCTAGTATTTGACATGGTCAGAAAAAAAGCAGACAGGCTTCAACCTTACCAGAATTTGTAGCCCGCTCACCGAGTTTGGCTAATCTTCATGTGTAGGGGTAATTCTTTTCTGTCCAAGGGAAATGCCTAGTCTATAAAATTGGTTAGTAAAACATGCTGTAATTGGGGATTTGGTCATTTCACTTTCAATCTGACAGAGACCAGCTGACCTGAGGCATTATGTCATGAACAGATGTGAATTCTAACAGTGTGTAATGATTAAAACTCAGTTAGAAAAAAGATGAATACTGAGTCATAACTGGGTCTCATTGCTCTCCCAGGTACCAGGCACCTTGGCTCCTGGGGAAGTAATTTGTTTAAGTCAATTATCTATTCAGCCAAAGGGACATATTTATTGTCAACAGTAAAAGATTGTTTAGATTGAAATTCTTTAGAGTAACCTCTTAGAGGTCAGGGGCTGCATTGCATAGAGTTCTGAGCAGGAAGAGCTGAGGTCAAATCTGGTCTCAGACATTTACTAGTTACATGACCCTGACCAAGCATTAATCTGTTTGCCTTGGTTTCCTTATTTGTAACATAGGGATAATAATAGCACCTACCTCCCAGGATTGTTGAGAGAATCAAATGACATAATAATTGGAAAGGACTTAGCACATTGCCCTGTTACATAGTAAGCATTACATAAAATATTAGTTATTATTGTTATTATTATTTTATAACAAGAGGACAAAAAGATTCTCTGTCTTACTTGCTCTGTATGGTGCCTAGTCTCATGAATACCCCTGTAAAAATTGGCACTTCACAACTATTTGTGAATCTATCTACTAAATTTTAAATATCTGCTAAATTGTGTTTACCTATAGAAAAAAACTCCGCTGCTTGCCATCCACAGGCCCTCCACCACCTGAGACTGCTATAACTTTCCGGTCTTATCTCTTCTATAGATAGCATAGTGGAAAACCAACCAACGAACCAACAATTCTGCATCTGGAATCAGAAAATACCAATATAACTTTTGTAACTCATTTCCACCTTTGGCTAGAACCTTGGTTTCCACATCTGAAAGATGAGGTGTTGCATGGGATGACTACTGAGGCCTCAGCCCTAAGTCTCTGATCTTTAGGGTCTTTCAGCTCTAGCTGTCATGGTCCTATGACTAGGAGAAATCTAAGGGCCTTTTTTTCAAATTTTAAAATATTTTGATGCCATGAAATCTTTGTCTCCACTATATACCAAATTATCCCTACAAGTCTATAATTTCAGTGTTATACTCACTGGCATCCAAAACCACCTTCTCCACTTCCAGCTCTAAGGCAGCAGTTCTCAAACTTGTTGAACATTTTGCACTTGCACAAGTTGTTGGGGACACCAAAAAGCTTTTGTTCATGTGTTTCATTTCTATCAACATTGTTGACATTTGCCTTGTAATAAACCTGGTCTCATGGTGCTGTGATTGCCTATTGAAAATATGTACTATATTAGACACTGAAATGGATACATTTTAAAATATTTGTTAGTTCATTTTAAAGCAATAATTCTATTACATAGTAATGTTTTTTTGGCAGGGGCAATAACCATATTTTCCAAAGAAACAACAAAAAAAAGAATGAGAATTTTTTTTTACCTTTTTTAAACCTATTTTACATATTATTTAACCTGTAGTTTTATGTCTTTTTGCAAATCTCTATAATTTCTAACTTAATAATAAAGAGCTGGATCCTCATATCTGCGTTTGCAATCAATCAGTTGTGAATTATTATTTTGGTTGAGTATATGAAGTCAATGCAATCCAGTATCACACAGATATTCAGGTGGAAAAAGGAAGAGTATATTAATAGGCAGATAACATCTCATTATTTTGAAAATAGATTTGACCAAATGAACCCCCTGACAGGGTGTCAAAGACTGTGAGGGGTGTGCAGATCACGATTTCAGAATTACTGTTTAAAACAGTAATTCCTCTTTTTTGTCTGTTGACTTCCCTCCCATCTCTTAAAATCCTCTTCAAAGCCTGATGGTATGTAATGGTCTTTCCCTCTATGCCTAGGGTATATGAAATCTGTAACCAAGTATTGGAAAGGTTGTCCCATGGGACAAAGAATAGGCTTGTGCTGCTTGGCTCTAGAGGAAAGAATTGGGAACAATGACTGGAAGCTTAAAAAAAAAAAAAAAAAAAGGAAAGTTTAAACTTGATGCCTGGAAACCCTGCCTAGTAATTAGGGCTATCCCAGAGTGGAATGCGCTTTATCCAGAGGCAGCAGCTTCCCCACCTCATTGGGATCTTCAAAAAAAATCAGGATCCCAGTGGTTGGGTATGGTCTAGAGGGGATTTTTCTATTGGTACAATTAAGATATGAGAGCCTTTAATGGTCCTTTCAACTCTGAAATGCTACGATTCTGGGACATCGTTTTGCATTTCTCTATGGACCTTTTTTTTTGTTGTTTTTTGGGTTTTTGTTTGTTTGTTTGATGAGGCAATTGGGGTTAAGTGTCTTGCCCAGGGTCACACAGCTAGTAAGTGTCAAATGTCTGAGGTCAGACTTGAACTCAGGTCCTCCTTAATCCAGGGCTGGTGCTCTATCCAATGTGCCACCTAGCTGCCCCTATGGACCTTTTTAAGAGAGGCATCATGGAGCAATGTAGTTTAAAGTTAGAGGACTAGGTTCAGCTATTCGTTTTGTCCCTTATGAACTATATGACCTTGGACAAGACATAGTATTTATGGTCCTCAGTTCCCTCATCTCTTGGATGAGTTGTAAGGTCCTTTGTATATCAGGATCTTTTTATTCCTCAGCATTCTATTTATTTCTGCTTTGGTCTCTTCAACTATAGCTAAATGAGGATAATGACTCTGTACCTCTTACCTTTGCCTCTCCTACAGAACCTACCTAGACCAGTATCTTGCTCGAAGTGGCACTTAGTCAATACTTTTTGAACCAAATTGAAGTGAAAGCAAATTTACTCACTTGCTACGGAAAAAGCCTCGCTGTACCAATTTGTGTTGCTTAGGGGAAGTGATAGGAAGTAGTGACTATTAATTCATTTGCAAGCTCTTTGAATAAATAGGATCTTAATTCCCTTCTTTAGAACTAATTGTGTTATTTATCACTCCAAAGCAATATTAACTAAATTAGGGCAGCTGTTAACCAAATAGACTACCTAGCACCATATTGGACACATAGGAGAGACCAGATACATCATATTAAAACATTTTTCCATGAAATACTATCCTTCAAGTTTATTTGGAATGGGGAGCCGTTTTATTTTGATGATGTCATCAATTTCTTGAGCTCTAAAATTATGTGCTTAAAGAGGATGTCTGCCTACTGTTTTTTTTTTTTCCTTTTCAGTTTGGTAGACTAATGTACTTAATTACAGTCCTCTGGAGCTCGAGCTACTTGAGTAAGGAACCCTTAAGGATATGAAAAAATTGCCTCAAAACCTCGTAAAAAATCAAAAGCAAAAAAATATGATTATCACTTGCCAATTCTGTGGTATCCATTTATTCATTAGATTAAGAAAGAAGAGTTCTTCCTACTTACAAACACAACTTCCTGACAGTTTCATCCGATAGAATCGATGTGGGTGATCCATCTTGATATGGAAAATGCTTGACAAAAAGAAAACCACATGGCATACTAAGAAGGCAGGGAGGTGTCCACTTTTGGCTGAAGCCCAAGCGTGGAAGAATGCATAAGAGAAGGTAACATTTGAGTCAGGATTCAAACTCAGGTCTTCCTGTCTCTTGTTCCAACACTTTATTTACTAAATAACACCTTATTGACAATGAAAGTCAAAGATGCTTGTTGGGGGTGGGGAGCTAAGTGAGAGAGGAGTTGGAAGTTTATAAAGGATAGAAAGAATAGAAGTAGACCTTTAAGTCCTGGCTTAATAGAAACAAGGAAAATGATAGAAATGCCTTTCTGACTACAAACCTACAAGATTTTAAGAGCCCATAGATTGTAGCCTTCAATGCTGAAGTCAGTTGGTTTAAATTACAATGAAGAAAGCCTATGAAGTCTGCTTTTTCTTCCACTTCCATTACTTTTTTCCTTATCTATGATATTTGGAAAGAATCAGAGAGCTCAAAGAGTATCATCAAGCAATATATGCATATAGAAACAGTATCACGTTCTTTAGAGATGGAATCAATTTTTGGGGTTGTTGTTCAGTCATATCAGTCATGTCTGATTCTTCATGGCCCCAGTAGGGAAATTTGGCCAAGTTACAGGAGTGGTTGGTCATTTCCTTTTCAGTTCATTTGCCAAATGACAAAACTGAGGCAAACAGGGTTAAGTGACTTTCCTAGGGTCACACAGCTAGTAAGTGTCTAAGGTCAGATTTGAACTCTGGTTTGAACTCCTGATTCCCCATCCAATACTATCCACTGGGATACAGAGCTACTGGGACACAGAGCTGTCCAGAATCGACTTCAGAGGTTGCTTAATACTTTATTTTGTAGATGATTATTCTGGGTTCCAGAAAAGATAAATAGTTTGCCCAGAGTCTCACATTGTAGCAAAGATCAGATGTGGGATTTGAATGCACATCTTATCCTCACTGAAAATCAAACAAAACCCTTCCATTTATGTTAAATTCTTCATATACTTTGGTTTTGCTGCTAAGAAAAAATAGTTTCTGCATCCAATTGAAGTGCTCTACATATCTCTAAAATGGAAGACTGCCCATTTAATGATATTTCATTTTATCATAGGAAGGTAGGTTAATATCTTTTTTTTTCAGGGCAAAGCAGATTAAGTGACTTGCCCAGAGTCACACAGCTAGCAAGTGTCAAGTGTCTGAAGCTGCATTTGAACTCAGGTCCTCCTGAACCTAGGGCTGGTGCTCTATCCACCATACCATCTAGCTGCACCCTAGTAGGTTAATATCTTAAGAAATTATGTATTTCTGCAGGTCCCTTGTATCATAAACAATAGTACAAAAGGGAGTGGAGGATGTTGATATGAAAGAAACAGCTAGTTCTCTTGCTCCATACCAGACTAACACAGACAAAAACAAATATCTAGACCATTCCCTAAAGATGTACATTGTGAGGAATTTGGGAAGACCATCCTTACATTGTGGAGCATCTCCCCAGTCCACTCCATCTTCCATCTGAAGATTTGAATCAAGATCCTATCATGCCAAGTTTGGTGATCTTTCTATGATTCTTCTCCTGCCTTTGTGTACATGAACAAATCATACCCCGCCCCCATCCCACCCACAAGGCATACTCAGAAGCTATTTCCATATCTCTTTGAATAAAATTTCAAATGAAAAATAGGACTAAGGAAGTAGAAACTCCCGGGCTGAGGATGTGAATGTTACTGGGATTCTTCCTCAAGATGGTCCTTTGGAGAGAGGAGAGAGACCTAGATGATGAGGAGCTTCCTGTCAAAACAGATTCTAGATTCTCAGTATTTAAGAGAATTAGGCCATAAGTAAAGTCAGAGGAGGCATACATGATAAGTAGGGAACTGGGGATAGAGACAGTTGAACAAAGAAAGAGAGTTGTCTTCTACCTGGTACTGTGGCTGAGAAGAGTGCATGACCTTCAAGGCACACATTAATATAAAATGTGATCCTTACATAATACTTTGGACTTTTAAAATTGGCTTATTACATGTCATTTTGTATTCTAGTTACTGATATGTGTAATTGATCTTCCTATTAGTTGTGATCTTCAAGAGATCACAATTCATGCCTTGTTTAACTATATGAAATTCACATATGCTAATAAGAAGGCATTCATTTTCTAATAATGAAGTTGGTTCAAGATTGTATATATATATGTATATACACACACACATATACACATATGTGTGTGTATATATGTATATATCTATGTATGTATGTGTGTATATATATATATATATACATATATACATATACATACATACATACATACATACACACACACACATATATATATATATACACTCATTTGAGGAGGGGAAGTATTTCTGGGGGGACTAAAGCAACTTCTGGCTTTGGATTGGTAATGCGGCTTCCAAAGAGTCCTAATACTTTGCACTTATTAGGAAAAGGAATCTATCTGGGTTGTTAACTGAGTGGTAACAAATAACTGAGTCAAGCAGAGTGTATAATCTGTGATAATCTCAATGGACCATATTGAATATCTATGCTAGAGTATGGTGCCTCTGCCACCAACTAGCCATATGACTTTAGGAAAAGTCATTTCCTCTCTTTGGACCTCAGATTTAACATCTAAAAATGGAAGAGGGCACATCAGATGAACGACAAGGTCATGTAAATCAGTGATTCTATAATTCTATGACTTGTAAAATGAAGTGGATGGACTAGATTTTCCCTAAAGGCCCTCTTGGCTCTAAAGAGGATCTTACATCCCATTGTCTCCCCTGAGCAATAATACAAAAGACTTGGCTCTATTACTGCTGCATACAAGATCAATGTTGCTTCTGTTTTCTCTCTGTATTGTGTTTCTTTGTTTCAATAAATACAAAAATAATTAACCTAGTTAAACAAAGGAGGATGGTCTTTGGGGGGAAATAACTTTAGTGGCTAACACAAGAGCCAGCTGGTATTTTGACAACGTGTTTCAGATTATAGGCCAAAATACCAACAATAGTACACCACACAGTTGGAAATGATTGTACAAGGGCCATTGAGCAAGGATTTTCCCAATATATCAAAATCACAGGAACACCTGTTAGCAAGTGATTGTCTTGATCTATAGTAAGCAGTATTTGATTGACTTTACAATGTCTAATTTGCTACCTATGGCTTGGCGGGATGATTGACAGCTTCATCTTGGGCACAGGGACAATTGTGGGGGGATTTGCTTTCCTATTTAGAAAATATTACTAACTTATTCAGTGAAGAAAGATGCTCATTGATGACTACTCCAAGAGGAAACATGATCCAGAACAGAAAACAGTGCTAACAAATGCTAGAGAAAATTGAAACTGCAATGATTTTTTTCTCAACATGGAGACATTATAGGCCTTTAGTGATAAAATGTTTAGAAATCTTAATTGGAAAAATGAAGAATTCCAGGGAACTGGACCAATAAGCCAGGAATCCAGGTTAATGACAAGTAGGAAAATTTCCAATATGAAATCTCATATATTTTAGACCTGCAGTGGATCTACCATTTCAGTAATGGGTATACTCCATCCATTAGCAGCAATTACAACCCAAGCCTACCTTCTCAGTCTCAGCAGTCCTCCTGTCTTCCTCCCCAGAGGATGTAGCCAGTGTTCCAGAGGCCACCATTGTTTGCACCTATATATCCACAAAGCTACCTGAACAAAGAAAGTAAGGAAAAAAGTGTGTGTGTGTGTGTGTGTGTGTGTGTGTGTGTGTGTGTGAAAAATAAAAGCTATAGGCCTTCAGTTTGTCAAGGTTGTTTTAAATCTATTCATATGTTAAACATATGTTAAAGAACAATCTGCTCAATTTCCATGATCGAATCTTTCATCCTACCTCAGCCTCACACAAAGTTGGTTGTATCTTTGATCTTGCCATTGTTCACAAATATGCTATCTCTATGTTAAAGAGTTCTGAAATCTCATCTGACCATGGTCTACTGACTTTCCAGCTCTCTGTCTGCCTTTCCTTCCCAAACACTACTATTAATTCACTTTATAACCTTCAATGCCTTGACCTCTCTATTCTCTACCAGGCCAGCTCCCCTGCATTAGTCATTCTCTCCTATTTTCCTCATCTTGACCCATTGCTGAACTAGTTCAACTCTATACTGTCTTCTCTTGAGCACTTAGCCCCCTTTTCATATCATCAATTTTGTTCTCTCGAGTCTCAACCTTGAATCACTTCAATTATCCACTATTTTTGCTCCTACACACGTTCTATTGAACAAAGGTGGAGAAAATTATGACGCTATTCTGATTGAGTCCACCAGAAATTCATGTCACATGGACTTAACCAAGTTCTCATTACTTCTAGGCAATCGTACTATACCTCCCTTATCAACTCATTATCCCATTCTCCACAGAAACTCTTCAAAATCTTCCTCTCAAACCTCCCATGGCTTCCCCTGCTCCCACTCTCTCAGATGAAAGTATTACTTCACATATTACAGAAAAAAATTGAGGCAATTAGCCTTTTCCCTTCTTAATCTCCTATTACTCATGTGTCTTCTACGTCTTTTTCCTCCTTCACCCCTATTTCATTTGAAGAGGTGGCCTTACTCATTACCAAAGCTAATACCTCTTCCTATTCAAGTGATCCCATTCTATACCATCTCCTCCAACAGATTATCCACACTTTATCATTTCATTTCAAGTTCTCCCTGTCTATGGGCCCATTCACTACTGCCAATAAATATGCCCATGTTTCCCCTATCCTGAAAAAATATATATCTTGATACTTCCATCCTCAATAACTATCATCCTTTATCTCTCCTGCCCTTGTGGATAAAGTTGGAAAGGCCATGTACAACATGTATCTCTATCGACCAAGTCAAGCCACTTCAGAATCAAATGCAAAATCCATTGTTTGGTGTTCAAAGCCCTTAATTACCTAAGTCACTCCTACACTTTTATACCTTGTTCCTCATCATGTCCTCTTCAATACAAGGACATTGACCTTCTTGCAGTTCCAAAAACAGGACACTCTTTTGCTTCTGGGTATATTCTCTAGCTGACTCCCATACCTGAAAAGTTCTCCCTCTTTATCTCTGCCTAGTGGATTCACTGGTTTCCTTTAAGCTCCAACTAAAATCCCACCTTCTACAAAGAGACTTTCCCAACACTTCTTAATTTTAATAACTTCACTCTTTTAATTATTTCCTATTTATCCTACATACAACTTTGAATATATTTGTTTTCTTATTTTCTCCCTGACTAGACTGAAGTCCTCAAGGGCAGAAATGGCCTTTTTGCCTCAGTTAGCATAGTGTCTGATGCATAGTAGGAACTAAATAAATGTTTATTGACTGACTGACTAAACAACTAATAAATACTTAACAATACCTAAATGTTATACTAGATTTTTTCCAGACTTGTGATTTCACTGGTATAGGTCAGTAGTTCTCAAATTTTTTGGTCTCAGGATCCCTTTATATGGTAATGGAAGTATGTGTTGGTATATGCATATATATATATATGTATATATACATGTACATGTATGTGTGTATATATATATATATATGCAGGTGCATGTGTATGTGTATATGTATATGTAGACACATTTTTTTTATTTTTTCAGGTTTTAAAAGTATTAATTACTGGGGAGCTAGGTGGTGCATTGGATAGAGCACCTGTCCTGGATTCAGGAGGACCTGAGTTAAAATCCGACCTCAGATACTTGACACTTAACTAGCTGTGTGACCCTGGGCAAGTCACTTAACCCCAATTGCCTCACCAAAAAAAAGTACTAATTATTAAATTCCTTCTAGGAGATATTAAATATATAGGTGCTTTTGGGAATAAAATTGGAGGAATTTGTGAGCTGGAGTGGGTAAAGGGAAGAGGAATGGAACTCAACCCATAAGAGCACAGAAATCAATATTTTACAAACAACAAAAAGCATAAAGTTGAATAGTTAATACACAGAGCATTACTTTAGTAAATATCTATTTATCATCACAATACTTAGAGGCAATATGGCATAATGAAAGGATAGCTGTATTTTTAATCAGGAAAACCCATGCTCAAGTCCTATAGACCTATGTCCCTGACAGTTAATAAGGCAATTCAGTTAAGTTATCAGTGCTCCAGGGTCCTCTGTAAGACTTTAAGTTGAAGAACAGGTACAGTTCTATATGGTACAGACTCTTGATTAAAGAGTCCCTTATACTAGAGGTTCTTAAGCTTTGTTCTAGGGATCCTCAAGGGTCCAAGAGATCCTTTTAGGGAGTCCATGAAGGTAAAACTATTTTCATAATAATACTGAGATGCTTTACTTTCTAATATTATACATATTAATACATATAACTTACATAAGCAAAAATTGGTGGGGGTGTGTCCTCAATAATTTTTCAGAATGTAAAGAGATCCTGAGACTAAAAAGTTTGAGAACTATTGCCCTTTAGCAGTTAGGTCACAAGTCTGGAATTATGCCACATCTCTCCCTTCCCCTTCCCTCCCCAAAAGGAGGTGATTGATATCACAGACTCTCAGAAATGGAAAGTAAGAGCATACTGGAACCAATTTGAACCAGCCAGAGAAGATTGTTAAATTTTCTGTCTGAGTATTTACACCTTGGAAATTGGCAAAAGCTACAAAGAAGGATTCAGTTTAGTGTTTTGATTACTTAGTTTTTTGGTTTTTTGGTTTTTTTTTTTGCTCGGGGAAATGGGGGTTAAGTGACTTGCCAAGGGTCACACAGCTAGCAAGTATTAAGTGTCTGAGTTCAGATTTGAACTCAGGTACTCCTGAATCCAGGGCTGGTGCGTTATCCACTGTGCCACCTAGCCGCCCCCTGATTAATTAGTTTTAAGAAATTGATTGAGAAAATGTTAATAAAGCATATATTCCCTAATGTACTACCCCTTCTTCTAAGAGCCAATTGTTAAGCATTTATCAGCATATCACTTCTTGGAAGGGACTTTAGAAGCTTTGGAATCCAACTTATACCTGACCAATGATTTCTTCTACAACATCTGTAATAAATGGTCAACCAGCCTCTATCTGATGACCACTTGTAGTCGGGAACTTGATGTACCTCAAGGCAATAATTTTGACTTTTCTATAGGTTTAGTTGTTATGAAGTTTTTAGACTCATGATCTCATATATCTAGAGTTGGGAACAACCTTAGATATCATCAAATATGATGTACCTAATTTACTAATGACAAAGGTGAAGTAACCCACCTAAGATTACCCAGAGAATGGGTCACAATGTCAGGATTATATAATTCTCTCAAGCTCAAATCTGCCTCATTGCTAATCTTTCACATATTTTTATTGATTTTTAATACATAAGAAGCCTAAGTGATATTAATTCCCTTTCTTTATATTTATAACATCAAAACAACTTCCAAATACATTAGTTCTTTATGTAACCTACATTTGAAAACAGAAGAGAAAACAGCATATAAAATAAGTCTTCTTTTCTCTGAGCCAAAATGGATACAATAATTTCTCAGTTTCTCAAGGTCACATTTATGTGAATATCAGTGTTACCCTGTCTTTCTTACATAGCTGTCCTCAGGTTCTTTTCAGTGTTTTAGAAAGTCCTGCAATTTATAGGTTGTGTCTACATGATGCCAGTGAATCCAGGCATACTGTGTTATTTGCCCTAATACATCTTTTCCTCCTCTATATCGATTGTCTACATGACCTGTAATGAAACAGAGAGATCAAACACAGTTTCACTGGAGTACTTGTCTTACTTCGTAAATAGTTTAAATTAGGTCCATTAGCAGGAATGCCTGGCGAGCAGTGAGTTTTAGGTCAATGGCTTTTAAATCTTGGGTCCTACATAAACAATACTCCCCCGCCCCTGAAAAAAAGTGTAGGGGGAGGGCTGTGACAATAAGCGGAATGAAAAGTGTGTAAGGGAAAAGGAAAAACATTTCACTCAACAGCAGGATTGAATCTCAGAAGAGCCCTGGAAAGATGTACATTTAAAATTGGCTACTTCTAGAATAATATTAGCCAATACATTACTTTGTGTGTTAACATTTTGCTTTCATGTACTGCCTCTACCTTAGCTAGCAAGGAGTGTACACATCTAGAGGGTGAGTGTACATTTTTGGGTGACAACCAAAAATGGTGGGTGATTTAAAAGAGGAAAGATCATGACACTGGGGAAAGAACAGTGGCAGAGACTCCTTTGAATGAGGAAGGAATAAAGATCAGTCCACTTATCCCTCACATGCTGTTTTTACTTTGTATTAACCTATGTACGTACATGTTATCTTACCTAATAGAATGTAAATTCCCTGAGGACAGCGACTATTTTACTTTTGTCTTTGTATTTCTAAACTCTAGCACATTATCTACCACATAGAGGCTTCTTAATAAATGTTTGCTAGGTAGTGCTCATTGGTTGAGAATATGTAGCCAGTGTTTCATGCCTAGATGAGGGATGGAGTTGCCAAGAGTTTTAGAAAGGTGTGATCTTGGTCTTCTGGCTTCTAGCTATCAAAGAAAAGCTTCATGATTCCAGATTCTCCTCAGGTAGAAATCAGTAGAAGAAGAGAAAGACTATGGAAAAAAGCCAATAGGTAGAGGGGCCAATGCTTTAATCATACCCCTGGCCTCAGTGTAATATAGTAGAGACTTCAATGAATTTCCCCTTGGGTGAGATCTGAGATATCCTTTCTTGTTTGAGGTGAGATATCTTGCTCCCCATCTGGGATCTCTATGTAATGCCTGGTATATTTTCATTTGTATAAGTTGTCTGATTTCTGTTTGGTATTGGTTCAGGTAAATGGATTTATTTTCTATTCACTATGTGT